>NC_086444.1:341049358-341294358 GCF_028390025.1 Pseudophryne corroboree | reverse complement strand
GTCAACTCATTAATCACCTGAATCATACAGACTTATTGTATAATCAAGCGATTCTCTAGAGGCTCAGTGAACTATAGAGGACTCTATATTTAGTGAGAGTGCACCTTCCACCACGTGGAAATCTTGTCTACATTTGCGGACCTTGTCTGTCGGGAGCACCCACCATTGGAACCTTGATGAGAGTGCAGAACCTTCTCGTTTGTATAGGTTTGAGACCCATTCATGTGGTCTTTCTCTTTTCTGACACCCATCCCCACATCTGGTTTGAAGTGGCATTTTAACGTGACCTCTTGCATGCAGCATTTATGTCTTTGTTTTGTTGTTTTTTTGTTTTTCTGTTTAATATTGTTTTTTTTATATATGTTATATATTTTTTTGTAAAAAATGTCACAGGAAGGTGCATATCTTCTTGATGACGGTCTGCTGTCACAAGCGGAACAAGGTACCTTATCCTTTACTGATGAGGAGGTGGAGAATTGTTATTCGATAAAGTAGATTTTGATGCATTACCAGCTGATACCCCACTAGATGTGTTCCACCGACTAGTAAGGCAAAGACAACGTGAGATTGATTTGAAACTCCATGGGCAATTCCTCTCGGAATATCACCGACGATGGCAGATTCCGAGAGGTTTTCGCATTATCAATACACCTACCATAGGGAGAAGTAATCCTAAATTCTGCAGTCGTTGGTGCGGCATTTTAAATAAATGTTCCTTTGACCTGATAGCACTGGTCATAGAGGAGGTGGGTCTTGAACTCAAGGTTGTTAGAGCTGATATTGAGGCAGCCAATGTAGGTGCAATTCCATTATTGCGTGATGACAAAACACAAAATTGGGTCGATAAATTGCAGGTACAAATCGATGCATACCAGCGGGAGTTAATCTCGTTTAAACGTAAAAAACTAACAATAGTCACGAGTGATTATAAAAATCACACTGTACATACAGTAGGTGGCTGCTTGGCAACACGCAAAACTTCAATGATAACACCAATAGACCCATGAGAAGGAGAAGGGCATCACATTTCCCTGTGGAGTTTGCCTCCTCTGCGTCTACCTCTGACACAGACCCTAATGAAGGGTCGGGAGATTCAAGGCATTTTTTAGAAGCAGGGGCAGACTTGCCCCCACATTCTGGAAACCACAGAGGCGGCGGAGGCCGCACCCGAGGAGGGGTGGGTACCAGAAGACGTGGGAGACCCAGGAAACCATAAGCACAGTGTTTAATTTGTCCAATACACCCTTAGATGAGTCCGACTTGTCCCTTTTGTCTAAGGGTCTGTCATTTGTGCCTACATATCAACACAACAAATTTCAAAACACAGTGGATCAGCACAGATTCGGACGGTCCCTTAGACTTAAGGAATACTTTGCTGACAAATCTACAGATCGACCCCACACATCATTCAAGAAACCTTCTACTTTTGATCCTCCTTCTCAAAATGCCAGTGTAAAAACCTTTTTAAGGATAGTTATTAGAGATATTAGCAATTATTCGCCTCTAAAAAGCTTTGATAACCTCTCTAGAGCGGAACGAGGTGCCTTGAAAAGATTATGTGATAATAAACAGTTAGTAATATGCCCAGCCGATAAAGGCGGGGCGGTGGTAATTCAGAACTGGCAAGATTATGACAAAGAAATTATGCGCCAGCTTGCGGATCGAGTCACGTATCAACGATTGGAATTCAATCCCGTACCAGGCACTAAGAGAACCATTGATGCATGCCTTAAAAGGGGTCTTGACAATGGGTGGCTGGACAGTGAGTTACATTCCTTTCTCACTGTCGAACATCCGAAATGAGCTATCCTGTATACTTTGCTTAAAGTGCATAAAAGTTTGATTGCACCACCGGGCAGGCCTATCATAGCAGCTGAAGGGTCTCTGCTACAGACAATAGCCCAGTTTGTAGACCATATTCTACAACCCTTAGTAACTAGGAGTGCCAGTTACATTAAGGATACCGGAGATTTCCTCTCTCAACTCAAAAAGGCGGACATCCGTGGTGTCCCATGTTTGATGGCCACTATGGATGTCAACTCTTTATATACAGTGATACCACATGATGAAGGGTTATGTTCCTTACGTACAGCATTAATAATTCAATATCAAATATGCCGATTGAATTCATTATTGAATTGGCTGAACTAGTCCTTAAGACCAATCATTTCATGTATAAAGACGCACATTACCTGCAATTAGTGGGTACCGCAATGGGGTCAAATCTGGCCCCGTCATACGCCAACCTGTATATGACGCAGTATGAGTCCGCCAACATCTTTCCCAAATATGGCCATTCAATTTTTTTCTATTGTCGTTTTATCGACGATATTTTTTTGATCTGGACTGAGACCGAAGAATTATTTACCTCTATGGTTGCTGAACTAAACTCTCTGGCCAGTCCCATCAAATTTACATCCACCATCTCGAACTCTAGCATCAGTTTCCTTGATGTAACGATCAATAAAATAAACAACATGTTGGCTACAACACAGTATCTGAAACCAACAGACCGTAACCTTACGCTTCATGCCTCTAGCCATCATCCTCCGGCCCTCAAAGACAATCTACCTGTGTCTCAATACCTACGAGTACTCAGGATTAATTCAACCAGTGAGAATGTAGAAACACAACTTGCTGAAGTCACTGCACGCTTTAGGGAATGAGGCTACCACACTCGAGTGTTAACTAGATGTCTTACAAAAGCGAAGGCTATCTTTTCAGGGAAAGTTGATAGTGAGCGTAATAAAACAACAAATAGGATGGTGTTTACCACTCGTTTTGATAATCATTCAGGACACATTAACAAAGTTTTGAAGAAACATTGGCCAATTGTTAGCTCGGATTCCACCTAACCATTCACACATATAAAACCCCCGATGTTGGACTACAGGCGAGGCCCGAACTTGAAACAAATGTTGATGAGACCTACCCTGCACCCAGAGGCAAGGTTAACTCACACACAATTATATACACAGAAACCAGGTTGTTTCTCTTGCGGAAATTGTATAACTTGCAGATCAATGATGGTGGGACCTACATTTAACCATCCCCATACTGGGATCACGGTTAGAATTAGATTTCATCTGCATTGCAGAATGGACCATGTCATTTATATATTGAAATGTCCCTGTGGGCTTCTCTATGTGGGGCTAACTATGCGTAATTTTAGGGACCGGATGGCGAATCACCGGTGCTCAATTCATACCGCATTAAATTGTGGGACCTCTGATAAACCAGGTGCACGCCACTTTCTAGATGCCAAACATCAAGTGGCCAGTCTAAAATGTAAACTTATCGACTGGGTACCCCCTTTGCCTACAGGAGGGGATCGAGTTAGGCAGCTTAAACAGCGGGAATGTTATTGGATTAATGAACTAGATACTGTATCCCCTAGGGGGCTTAATGAATATAATCCACTAGGTGTGTGTCTATGAGTATAATCTTAACTTTTTGACACTCCAGTATTAGCTGAATTCACTCCTCTGATGTATAATATCATATATTATTATCAATGTCTGTATATAATTAGCAGATGTCGATTATTCATTACGCAGGTTTTAAATGTAATTATCATTTGTGTTTTTGTATGGTTTATTGCTGCGGCTTCCTCCTGGGTCCCTTGTAACAATCTTTGACCTTTCTATACATTTGTGAATAATACCCTTTTTTTGAACCAAATATCAGTTCTGTTGGTTGAACATTGGCGGTTAATGTTGTTAAAAATTAAAGTATAATCTTATGTTTCTTTGGCATATTATGGATTTTTTTCCCCAGTGTGTAAACCACTCTAGCAGCTTGCGTTCCACCGTCTTCGGCCGCTGGAACGCACAGCACTTCCTGTTTCTGGCACTCGGTACAAGGAATGTGGCCCGGGTTGCCCTGTTTGGTGGTGTGGTGAATAGAGGGGAGGGCGCGCCTATGGTGTGTAGAGTCTGTTGTCCCGCGTGTGTGTCCCATCTAGTGTGAGTGCGGTCCGTTGCTCCCGGGGCCGGCTGTGGCATGCGTTCCACCGGGTTCCCCGGGTGGAGCGCATGGCACTTCCGTTTTCCGGGTCGTGGCACTCGGAGCGCGATGTAACCGCGCCGCACGTTGTTTGGTGACTATGAGCAGCTATATGTGCTGTGGGGGTGTCCTCTATAGTTCACTGAGCCCCTAGAGAACCGCTTGATTATACAATAAGTCTGTATGATTCAGGTGATTAATGAGTTGACCCCTCTGACCCTAGATACTTCCGGGTCATGGGGTATTTAAACCCTGGTCACTAATGAGGTGTGTGTATGCAGCCCTGGCGTGTGAGGTGTTTCTCTTGCATCTGTGAGTAACTTTTGAGCTTATTTATTGATCTAATGTTTGTTGGCTGAGTTATTTATAGTTCATTGACCTGGATTTATTATTGTTTATAGTTATGGATGCTACCCAGGTGCTGCCGCATGTGTTTACCTTGGACACACAGGTATCCATTGATTATTATCCCAGATGCACTTGTTTATGTTTAGTTTGATATCTTTAAAGTCTGGATGTTTTTGTGTTTACAGCATTTATATGTTGGTTTAATTGAAACTCTGCGGCCATGGATTGTTTGTGGAAGATTGTTTTGCCCAGGTGCTACTCCATGTGCACTGTTTTCAGACATACAGGTGATTATTTGTCACTTATTAAGATATATGACCCCGTCTTATTAAATAATATATGTTCACTGTAGATATGTTTTTTTCTGGATTACAGCAGCTGTTTGTTCTGATTATTGAAACTATGCAGATATTCTCTTATAAACAGCGCCTTATTGATTAGGCACAGCACTATTGGAATGTGCTCACAGAAGGTGAGGATATATGAGTTGTGCAATTATTTGTGGGAACAATGGTGCACACATTGTTGTTGTAATACATCTTCCTGATTATTCACCCACGCCCACCTGCTCTGATATATTGGTCTCTTTTCTTTAAACCAATCGTTTTAATAGTATTTGTTTGCAATAATCAGTGTCACAACTATTGTTACATATTGGGACCTTGGAGGCTCAGTCATGTTTTGTTCCATTTTTTCCAGATGTATTTTTAACCATTGTGAATCACTATATCAAAACTGGATTTGATGATTTATGTATGGCCTTTCTTGAAAAAGATCCTGGTGTAGGATCGAAACGTCGATATCCATGAGGCTACAATAAAACTTTTGTCGTGAAGATATGTTTGGACTTTATATTTAGTGAGAGTGCACCTTCCACCACGTGGAAATCTTGTCTATATATATATATATATATATAAGTGATGTGCATGGGAAATTTTTCAGGTTTTGTGTTTTGGATTCGGTTCCGCATCCGTGTTTTGGATTCGGACGCGTTTTGGCAAAACCTCCCTGAAAATTTTTTGTCGGATTCGGGTGTGTTTTGGATTCAGTGTTTTTTTTACAAATAACCCTCAAAAACAGCTTAAATCATAGAATTTGGGGGTCATTTTGATCCCATAGTATTACTAACCTCAATAACCATAATTTCCACTCATTTTCAGTCTATTCTGAACACCTCACACCTCACAATATTATTTTTAGTCCTAAAATTTGCACCGAGGTCGCTGGAAGGCTAAGCTAAGTGACACACGTGGCCGACACAAACACCTGGCCCATCTAGGAGTGGCACTGCAGTGTCAGGCAGGATGGCACTTCAATAAAATAGTCCCCAAACAGCACATGATGCAATGAAAAAAAAAGGCGCACCAAGGTCGCTGTGTGACTAAGCTAAGCGACACAAGTGTCCGACACAAACACCTGGCCCATCTAGGAGTAGCACTGCAGTGTCAGACAGGATGGCACTTCAAAAAAATAGTCCCCAAACAGCACATGATGCAAAGAAAAAAAAGAGGCGCAATGAGGTAGCTGTGTGACTAAGCTAAGCGACCCAAGTGGCCGACACAAACACCTGGCCCATCTAGGAGTGGCACTGCAGTGTCAGACAGGATGGCACGTCAAAAAAATAGTCCCCAAACAGCACATGATGCAAAGAAAAAAAGAGGCGCAATGAGGTAGCTGTGTGACTAAGCTAAGCGACCCAAGTGGCCGACAAAAACACCTGGCCCATCTAGGAGTGGCACTGCAGTGTCAGACAGGATGGCACTTCAAAAAAATAGTCCCCAAACAGCACATGATGCAAAGAAAAAAAGAGGCGCAATGAGGTAGCTGTGTGACTAAGCTAAGCGACCCAAGTGGCCGACACAAACACCCGGCCCATCTAGGAGTGGCACTGCAGTGTCAGGCAGGATGGCACTTCAAAAAAATTGTCCCCAAACAGCACATGATGCAAAGAAAAATGAAAGAAAAAAAGAGGTGCAAGATGGAATTGTCCTTGGGCCCTCCCACCCACCCTTATGTTGTATAAACAGGACATGCACACTTTAACGAACCCATAATTTCAGCGACAGGGTCTGCCACACGACTGTGACTGAAATGACTGGTTGGTTTGGGCCCCCACCAAAAAAGAAGCAATCAATCTCTACTTGCACAAACTGGCTCTACAGAGGCAAGATGTCCACCTCATCATCATCCTCCGATTCCTCACCCCTTTCACTGTGTACTTCCCCCTCCTCACAGATTATTAATTTGTCCCCACTGGAATCCACCATCTCAGATCCCTGTGTACTTTCTGGAGGCAATTGCTGGTGAATGTCTCCACGGAGGAATTGATTATAATTCATTTTGATGAACATCATCTTCTCCACATTTTCTGGAAGTAACCTCGTACGCCGATTGCTGACAAGGTGAGCGGCTGCACTAAACACTCTTTCGGAGTACACACTGGAGGGAGGGCAACTTAGGTAGAATAAAGCCAGTTTGTGCAAGGGCCTCCAAATTGCCTCTTTATCCTGCCAGTATACGTACGGACTGTCTGACGTGCCTACTTGGATGCGGTCACTCATATAATCCTCCACCATTCTTTCAATGGTGACAGAATCATATGCAGTGACAGTAGACGACATGTCAGTAATCGTTGCCAGGTCCTTCAGTCCGGACCAGATGTCAGCACTCGCTCCAGACTGCCCTGCATCACCGCCAGCGGGTGGGCTCGGAATTCTTAGCCTTTTCCTCGCACCCCCAGTTGCGGGAGAATGTGAAGGAGGAGCTGTTGACGGGTCACGTTCCGCTTGACTTGACAATTTTCTCACCAGCAGGTCTTTGAACCTCTGCAGACTTGTGTCTGCCGGAAAGAGAGATACAACGTAGGTTTTAAATCTAGGATCGAGCACGGTGGCCAAAATGTAGTGCTCTGATTTCAACAGATTGACCACCCGTGAATCCTGGTTAAGCGAATTAAGGGCTCCATCCACAAGTCCCACATGCCTAGCGGAATTGCTCTGTTTTAGCTCCTCCTTCAATGTCTCCAGCTTCTTCTGCAAAAGCCTGATGAGGGGAATGACCTGACTCAGGCTGGCAATGTCTGAACTGACTTCACGTGTGGCAAGTTCAAAGGGTTGCAGAACCCTGCACAACGTTGAAATCATTCTCCACTGTGCTTGGGTCAGGTGCATTCCCCCTCCTTTGCCTATATCATGGGCAGATGTATAGGCTTGAATGGCCTTTTGCTGCTCCTCCATCCTCTGAAGCATATAGAGGGTTGAATTCCACCTCGTTACCACCTCTTGCTTCAGATGATGGCAGGGCAGGTTTAGGAATGTTTGGTGGTGCTCCAGTCTTCGGCACGCGGTGGCTGAATGCCGAAAGTGGCTCGCAATTCTTCGGGCCACCGACAGCATCTCTTGCACGCCCCTGTCGTTTTTAAATAATTCTGCACCACCAAATTCAATGTATGTGCAAAACATGGGACGTGCTGGAATTTGCCCAGATGTAATGCACGCACAATATTGGTGGCGTTGTCCGATGTCACAAATCCCCAGGAGAGTCCAATTGGGGTAAGCCATTCTGCGATGATGTTCCTCAGTTTCCGTAAGAGGTTGTCAGCTGTGTGCCTCTTATGGAAAGCGGTGATACAAAGCGTAGCCTGCCTAGGAACGAGTTGGCGTTTGCGAGATGCTGCTACTGGTACCGCCGCTGCTGTTCTTGCTGCTGGAGGCAATACATCTACCCAGTGGGCTGTCACAGTCATATAGTCCTGAGTCTGCCCTGCTCCACTTGTCCACATGTCCGTGGTTAAGTGGACATTGGGTACAACTGCATTTTTTAGGACACTGGTCACTCTTTTTCTGACGTCTGTGTACATTTTCGGTATCGCCTGCCTAGCGAAATGGAACCTAGATGGTATTTGGTACCAGGGACACAGTACCTCAATCAAGTCTCTAGTTGCCTCTGAATTAACGATGGATACCGGAACCACGTTTCTCACCACCCAGGCTGACAAGACCTGAGTTATCCGCTTTGCAGCAGGATGACTGCTGTGATATTTCATCTTCCTCGCAAAGGACTGTTGGACAGTCAATTGCTTACTGGAAGTAGTACAAGTGGTCTTCCGACTTCCCCTCTGGGATGACGATCGACTCCCAGCAGCAACAACAGCAGCGCCAGCAGCAATAGGCGTTACACTCAAGGATGCATCGGAGGAATCCCAGGCAGGAGAGGACTCGTCAGACTTGCCAGTGACATGGCCTGCAGGACTATTGGCTTTCCTGTGTAAGGTGAAAATTGACACTGAGGGAGTTGGTGGTGTGGTTTGCAGGAGCTTGGTTAGGGAAGGGATTTAGTGGTCAGTGGACTGCTTCCGCTGTCATCCAAAGTTTTTGAACTTGTCACTGACTTCTGATGAATGCGGACCAGGTGATGTATAAGGGAGGATGTTCCTAGGTGGTTAACGTTCTTACCCCTACTTATTACAGCTTGACAAAGGCAACACACGGCTTGACACCTGTTGTCCGCATTTGTGTTGAAATAATTCCACACCGAAGAGCTGATTTTTTTTGTATTTTGACCAGGCATGTCAATGGCCATTTTCGTCCCATGGACAACAGGTGTCTCCCCGGGTGCCTGACTTAAACAAACCACCTCACCATCAGAATCCTCCTTGTCAATTTCCTCCCCAGCGCCAGCAACACCCATATCCTCATCCTGGTGTACTTCAACAGTGACATCTTCAATTTGACTATCAGGAACTGGACTGCGGGTGCTCCTTCCAGCACTTGCAGGGGGCGTGCACATGGTGGAAGGCGCAAGCTCTTCCCGTCCAGTGTTGGGAAGGTCAGGCATCGCAACCGACACAATTGGACTCGCCTTGGGGATTTGTGATTTAGAAGAACGCACAGTTCTTTGCTGTGCTTTTGCCAGCTTAAGTCTTTTCATTTTTCTAGCGAGAGGATGAGTGCTTCCATCCTCATGTGAATCTGAACCACTAGCCATGAACATAGGCCAGGGCCTCAGCCGTGCCTTGCCACTCCGTTTCGTAAATGGCATATTGGCAAGTTTACGCTTCCCATCAGACGCTTTCAATTTAGATTTTTGGGTCATTTTACTGAACTTTTGTTTTTTGGATTTTACATGCTCTCTACTATGACATTGGGCATCGGCCTTGGCAGACGACGTTGATGGCATTTCATCGTCTCGGCCATGACTAGTGGCAGCAGCTTCAGCACGAGGTGGAAGTGGATCTTGATCTTTCCCTATTTTAACCTCCACATTTTTGTTCTCCATTTTTTAATGTGTGGAATTATATGCCAGTATCAATAGCAATGGCCTACTACTATATATACTGTGCACAACTGAAATGCACCACAGGTATGGATGGATAGTATACTTGACGACACAGAGGTAGGTACAGCAGTGGCCTACTGTACCGTAATGCTATATATTATATACTGGTGGTCAGCAAACTGTGCAAAACTGAAATGCACCACAGGTATGGATGGATAGTATACTTGACGACACAGAGGTAGGTACAGCAGTGGCCTACTGTACCGTAATGCTATATATTATATACTGGTGGTCAGCAAACTGTGCAAAACTGAAATGCACCACAGGTATGGATGGATAGTATACTTGACGACACAGAGGTAGGTACAGCAGTGGCCTACTGTACCGTAATGCTATATATTATATACTGGTGGTCAGCAAACTGTGCAAAACTGAAATGCACCACAGGTATGGATGGATAGTATCAGGGCCGGTGCAAGGTTTCTCAGCACCCTAGGCAAATCTTCAGCGCCCCCCCCCCCCTCCAGAGACGGGCCCAAGCATAGAGAGTCAGGAAGAGAGCGACAGTGTCAGGGAGAGAGGGAGAGAGAGCCAGTGTCAGGGAGAGAGTGAGTTTCAGGCAGGGAGGGAGAGACAGTGTCACAGAGTGAGATAGAGTGTCATGGAGACAGAGGGGTCATTCTGAGTTGATCACTAGATAAAAATGTTCGCAGCGCAGCGATTAAGTGAAAAACTGGCACTTCTGACATGAAGTGGGCGTTTCTGGGTGGCAACTGACCGTTTTCAGGGAGTGTTCGGAAAAACGCAGGCGTGCCAGGAAAAACACAGGCGTGGCTGGGAGAAAGCAGGGAGTGTTTGTGACGTCAAATCCGGAACTGAACAGACTGAAGTGATCGCAAGCGCTGAGTAGGTCTGCAGCTACTCAGAAAATGCACAATATTTTTTTGTAGCTGCTCTGAGATGCATTAGTTCGCACTTCTGCTAAGCTAAAATACACTCCCAGAGGGCGGCGGCTTAGCGTTTGCACGGCTGCTAAAAACTGCTATAGCGAGCGATCAACTCGGAATGACCCCCAGTGTCAGGAAGAGAGCAAGAGAGAGACAGTGGGGGGGGGGGGGGGGGGCAGTGAGACAATGTTAGGGAGCTTGAGAAAACAGGCAGAGAGGAGCAAGAGAGAGAGTGTCAGGGAAAGACAGAGAGAGAGAGAGGGAGAGGGAGAGCCAGCAGGAGATACAGTACACTACCTGAGTACAGCACAACACAGTAGGGATGGCCATCGACCATCGATGATTCTGAATCATCGATTATTTATCCTTGATGTTGAATATTTTTGCCATCTATGGCAGAGAACCAGATGGGCTTCCGCCAATGGTATTGCACAGTACAGTATACACAGTATATGGCACACATATACCATATATAGTACAGTGTGTGATATGTATACACCACATAATACACACATAATACGCACAGTACATATAGTATAATGTACACTTACAGTTTGCTGGGTAAGATACAGTATATATATATATATATATATATATATAATGCTGAATAGAACCGTCACTCCGTGCTGGAAAAAGTTAATGCCTGGTGCCCTCAGTGTAAAGGATAATAGCAAGCGTAAAGACTGCGGCACTCAAGTTTAAATGAATATTATTTACTGAAGCATAGTCGATAGATGGTTACAGAATGCCTAACAATGTCTTGTTAGGCATTCTGTAACCATCTATCGACTATGATTCAGTAAATAATATTCATTTAAACTTGAGTGCCGCAGTCTTTACACTTGCTATATATATATATATATATATATATATATATGCTCCTATGGGTGCCCGGCACTCTTGCAACTGATAGCAACGTCCCCGAGTGCGGGATACTTTCTGGGATATATATATATATATATATAATATCTATCCGAGAAATGTCCACACACACACAGTAAATCCAACAATGTGCTGGGGTGCTTCTTACCATGTTCAGAAGATAAACTCCTCATTCCAGGTGCATAAGTAATATGAAGGGGTGCACTCTCCAGGCTCTCATTAGAATCCAAATCACAGTGAGGACCGAAACGTCAGCAATACTGATTGTATCTATGTCTTAATAAAAGATTTGGATTCTAATGAGAGTCTGGAGAGTGCACCCCTTCATATTACTTATATATATAATAAACACAGTATATAACACAGTGGACACACAGCGCAATCACACTGCTGTGTATATAATATACACAGTACAGTATATAAGATATAATGCACACATATAGTGCACTGGGTGATATATACATCCTGTATATAGTATAAGTCAGTGGGACACACGGTGTAATCACACTGCAGGCCAGGCTGCAGCACATATATAAATAGAGACTCACAGTCACAGTTGTAAAAGAGGATACCGACCAGAGGGGAACAGGTCTATGATGGGGGCGGGACTTCGCAGCATTAGGCCCCGCCCCCTAAATAACCGCGAATTGGCATCCAGCCTGGGCAGAGCAGGCGGGGCCAGGATATGTCCTCCCCTCCCCTCCCATCCTCCGTGGTTGAAAGCTGCAGCGTTACACAGCTTTCACTGTAGCAGCTTCAGCTCCTCCAGACCTCCACACAAAAAAACATGACACCGGGTGAGCAGGCGCCATACATCCCTCGCGGTGAGCGCAGTGCAGATCCTGTGAGTCTGTGACATCATTGATTTTGTTGCTTCACTCAGCGCCGCCCTCCAAGTGCCGGCGCCCATAGGCAGTTGCCTAAAGCTGCCTAGTGGTGGCGCCGGCCCTGGATAGTATACTTGACGACACAGAGGTAGGTACAGCAGTGGCCTACTGTACCGTAATGCTATATATTATATACTGGTGGTCAGCAAACTGTGCAAAACTTAAATGCAACACAGGTATGGATGGATAGTATACTTGACGACACAGAGGTAGGTACAGCAGTGGCCTTCTGTACCGTACTCCTATATATTATATACTGGTGGTCAGCAGAATTATGCACTGTACTCCTACTATATACTACAATGCAGCACAGATATGGAGTGTTTTTCAGGCAGACAAGTTAACGTATACTGGTGGTCACTGGTCAGCAAAACTCTGCACTGTACTCCTCCTATATAATATTATATTGGTGGTCCCCAGTACCCACAATAAAGCAGTGTGAGCACAGATATATGCAGCACACTGAGCACAGATAAGGAGCGTTTTTTTTCAGGCAGAGAACGGATAAAACTGGTGGTCACTGATCAACAAAACTCTGCACTGTACTCCTCCTATATTAATATACAGCTGCTCCCCAGTCCCCACAATTAAGATATAAGCAAGCACAAATATTTGCATCAACAATGAATAAACGGAGAGGACGCCAGCCACGTCCTCTCCCTAACATTTCCAATGCACGAGTGAAAATGGCGGCAACGTGCGGCTGCTTATATAGAATCCGAATCTCGCAAGAGAATCCGACAGCGGGATGATGACGTTCGGGCGCGCTCGGGTTAACCGAGTCATACGGGAGAATCCGAGTATGCCTCGGACCCGTGTAAAATGGGTGAAGTTCGGGGGGGGGTTCGGTTTCTGAGGAACCGAACCCGCTCATCACTAATATATATATATATATTATACTTTGCCTGGTACCTCCACAGCAAAGTCATACAGCACAAGAGGTGCACATGTAATATACCATGTTTAAGTGTTACGTAGAATGCAGCACTCAAGAGAATTTTCATTAATAAAAAAAGTGTGTTTTTCACACATTACAATACAGCATTAACTTACAGTATGATACAACATATTGTATATCTGAGGCTGATACTTCAGGAGGGCTGAGAGTCCTTTCAGCAGTACTGTACCTAGGGTTGCCACCTCTTCCTGATTTCCTGGATTCTCCAGTATTTGGTGGCAACCCTTCAGGAGGCTTTTCTCTTCACCCAGATTGCTGGATTCTCCAGGGGGTATATTTACTAAGGTCCCGATTTTGTCAGAGTTTGTTTTGTTTTACTAAGTGTCATCTCGGGAATATATGAAACGCAAATATCGGCAGTGTTGGGGCTATTTGTATTGTTTTTCTCGGCAGAGTTCACAAATACGAATTAATACAGCATCTGTCAAACACGGCTGTTTAGGTATACAACACAGTAATTTACCAAGCTTTCATATTTGTAATGTCCTCCGTGAAAGGGCAGTTGCGGCTGTGAAAATTTGCAAATCGGAATAAAATGCGGGGAAAAAATAGACCTACTTTTGGCTGGCGTGTTTACATGTGTTTTAACTTTACCATTAATCACACCTGAAGTGGTGAACCTTTAAAAGGGGCCTAAGCACATTACTCATATCCCTCACTCTGAAATGGCTGCTGGGCTGTGTAGCAGTGAAGTATTGTGTGCTGTCGGATTCCTGAGACTGCTCCATCAGTCTGGAAGAAACCAGGGCCATGAAACTGAACATGGTCAGCAGGTTGTACAGTTTCCGCAGAGGCTGCGCAGGCCTTGTTTTTCTAGGGGGCATTTAAACTTAAATGCATTGGCCGATAACCAGGTCATACCGATGTTCTGGCTAAATAGAAACAACATTTTCTGTCTGTATGACCTTGTCAAACTGGACCTAGATCCTGAGACAGCACGCTCTCGCTCTATCTCAGGCCTGCACAAACTCCTGGCTGTGCTGCACTTTCTGGCTACTGGTAGCTTTCAGGCTGTGTGAGGAGATATCATTGGAATCTCACAGCCCACCTTTGCATACTACTTAAATCAGGTGATGTATACCATACATACTCATCTATGCCAAAGTCATTTATGCGGAATGTTACATTACACAGTGTTGTTGATATTTGTACTCATGTCACTCACCTCATTTGTTCAAATGTACACACAGGTGTTGGATGCTTTGCAACCCCACGTAGGTGCCTCTATCTGCTTCCCTACCCAGGCGTCTCAGTGGCATGCAGTCAGGGTATCTTTCTATGGCCTTGCTGGCATGCCCAATGCACTAGGTGCCATAGATTGCACACACGTTCAGCTGAGACCACCTCGGGGCAGGCAGTATATTTATACCAATCGGCATCTGGACCACTCCACTAATGTCCAGGTGATTTGTGATGCAAACCTTAAAATAATGAGTGTTGTTGCAGGTTACCCTGGCGGCTTCCATGACTCCTTCATCTTCAGTCAGTCATCCCTGTTTGATAAATTTGAGGCCAGACAAATGCCAGATGGATGGCTGCTGGGAATGTAACTAGATATGTGTATACATCTATATTTTTTTAATGAGCACTCTGCCAGCAATGTGTAGCTGAATACCTACTTTACACTCTATACTATATATGTCTTTAAGGTGATGGGAGCTATGGCTGTTTCTCTTGGCTTCTGACTCCATTGTCCCATCCTGATTCCCCTGCTGAACACAATTTCAATCATGCACATAAGTCCACTCAGAATGTGATAGAAAGATGTTTTGGGGTACTGAAATCTAGGTTTCGGTGTCTTGATAAGTCTGGTGGAATTTTGTTGTATAGTCCCTTAAAGGTGACTAGGATTGTGTTCTGCTGCTGTTTTCTTAATAACATGTGTTTGCAACAACATCTGCCACATGTTGAGGAGGAGGATGAGGATGATGAAAACAGTTAGCAAGTAGGGGAGTTAGAAACATCTAGCGATACTTGGAGTACAGATGTAGGGAGGCAGGTAAGGCAAGAACTAATCCTCCTGCATTTTTCTGGTAAGTATATGTGTTTTTGTAGTTGTTTTTTTTTTGTTTTCTATTCCTGTATTTTCACACACACACACACACACACACACACACACACACACACACACACACACACACACACACACGGATTGGGAACAAAAAGCGGCCCTGGAAAAATTTGTAATCGTGACCCCACATGGGCAGCTCCAGAGGTGTAAGGTTTAGCCATGGGCCATGGCAGCAGCACCCTCCCCCCAAGACTTTCCAGATAGTGGGCATGTCCAGCATCAAGGGGGAAGTTAAAAATAAATAAAATTACATATTATGAGCACATTATATGATACACCTTCAGAATTTATTTATTTATTACACCAACCGTATCTCAATCACTATTCACTCAATCTTATATGTCAGCCAAGCAGGCATACAGAGCATACACTAGATCATCTGCAATCACAGGCTAAGTGGCAAAGTAATTTTCATATATGCAAATTATTTAGCATCTTATTCATTATGTCTATAAAAAGGACCACATGTCCTCAAACTAAACAGGCCCCACGGGTGCGTCGGCCCACCGGGGATCTTCCATGTAAACCCTATGGCCAATCCGCCTCTGTGTATATATATATATATATATATATATACATACATACACACACTGCTCAAAAAAAATAAAGGGAACACTAAAATAACACATCCTAGATCTGAATGAATGACATATTCTTATTAAATACTTTGTTCTTTACATAGTTGTATGTGCTGACAACAAAATCACACAAAAATTATCAATGGAAATCAAATTTATTAACCCATGGAGGTCTGGATTTGGAGTCACCCTCAAAATTAAAGTGGAAAAACACACTACAGGCTGATCCAACTTTGATGTAATGTCCTTAAAACAAGTCAAAATGAGGCTCAGTAGTGTGTTAGGCCTCCACGTGCCTGTTTGACCTCCCTACAACCCACACAAGTGGCCCAGGTAGTGCAACTCATCCAGGATGCCACATCAATGCGAGCTGTGGCAAGAAGGTTTGCTGTGTCTGTCAGCGTAGTGTCCAGAGCATGGAGGCGCTACCAGGAGACAGGCCAGTACATCAGGAGACGTGGAGGAGGCCGTAGGAGGGCAACAACCCAGCATCAGGACCGCTACCTCCGCCTTTGTGCAAGGAGGAACAGGAGGAGCACTGCCAGAGCCCTGCAAAATGACCTCCAGCAAGCCACAAATGTGCATGTGTCTACTCAAACGATCAGAAACAGACTCCTTGAGGGTGGAATGAGGGCCCGACGTCCACAGGTGGGGGTTGTGCTTACAGCCCAACACCGTGCAGGACGTTTGGCATTTGCCAAAGAACACCAAGATTGGCAAATTCGCCACTGGCGCCCTGTGTTCTTCACAGATGAAAGCAGGTTCTCACTGAGCACATGTGACAGACGTGACAGAGTCTGGAGACGCCAAGGAGAATGTTCTGCTGCCTGCAACATCCTCCAGCATGACCGTTTGGCAGTGGGTCAGTAATGGTGTGGGGTGGCATTTCTTTGGGGGCCGCACAGCCCTCCATGTGCTCACCAGAGGTAGCCTGACTGCCATTAGGTACTGAGATGAGATCCTCAGACCCCTTGTGAGACCATATGCTGGTGAGGTTGGCCCTGGGTTCCTCCTAATGCAAGACAACGCTAGACCTCATGTGGCTGCAGTATGTCAGCACTTCCTGCAAGACAAAGGCATTGATGCTATGGACTGGCCCGCCCATTCCCCAGACCTGAATCCAATTGAGCACATCTGGGACATCATGTCTCGCTCCATCCACCAAAGCTATGTTGCACCACAGACTGTCCAGGGGTTGGCAGATGCTTTAGTCCAGGTCTGGGAGGAGATCCCTCTGGAGACCATCCGCCACCTCATCAGGAGCATGCCCAGGCATTGTAAGGAGGTCATACAGGCACGTGGACGCCACACACACTACTGAGCCTCATTTTGACTTGTGTTAAGGACATTACATCAAAGTTGAATCAGCCTGTAGTGTGTTTTTCCACTTTAATTTTGAGGGTGACTCCAAATCCAGACCTCCATGGGTTAATAAATTTGATTTCCATTGATAATTTTTGTGTGATTTTGTTGTCAGCACATTCAACTATGTAAAGAACAAAGTATTTAATAAGAATAATTCATTCATTCAGATCTAGGATGTGTTATTTTAGTGTTCCCTTTATTTTTTGGAGCAGTGTATATATATATATATATATATATATATATATATATACATACACGGTTTGATCCGGCACTCAAAATAAGGTCTCATAAAATAATTTGCTCTGGTGCCTTCCCTGGGTCTGTGACCCTGTAATAGCTTGCAAAAGAAAGGGCGGCACTCTCCAGGCTTTTTTTTCAATTTTCCATAGCGTCCTTTATTTCTACGTTACGTTTCGGGCTCTCGCCCGTCGTCAGGGACAATCATACACATTGTGACATACAAGATTACAAACATTTATACCCTACCAAACATGTACACAAATTGCTAAACTCACTCACCTGCTCCACGCCGCTCGGTGCAGCCGGGTCCGCACGCAGGAAGCTGACGTCACTGGATCCCGACATCACCAGGCGGCGCCGAGCCGAAGCTCCACCTGTTTTCTGTTGCCTAGCAACCTGACAGTACAAAGAAAGATTTTTTATTACAAACATTTAAAACCATAATTATATTAAAAGCTGAGCATACTCTATACCAACTGTGTGTCATGACTACATTGCACTCTATTGTGATACCTGTTAAACTTAATTATCTAAAGATATATTTAATGCAGCACTACTCGCTCATAATTCTTTTAGTTAGCTGTTTTTGTCCCTTATACTATGGCGATCTGTTCACTGAAACATGAACCCATAGCTCATTAATAGTTTAGGTGATACACATTAGTACATATAGTTGATATTACATCTCTATAAAAAACATTGTAACCCCAAAGTTTCGTTTAACCCTTTTGGGGCCAATGTATTCAGCATAAATATCCATCTACATTCCCGCTTAAGCAAAATTTTTGCTCGATTCCCTCCTCTTGGTAGGGCAGGTATGTGGTCAATGATAATGCTTCTTAATGTGGCCATACTGTGCTTCGCCTTGGCAAAGTGCCTAGCTACCGGTTGGTCACTAGTGCCCGTTTCCAATGCTTGTCTTATTGCCACACGGTGCATTGCCATCCGTTCCCGAAACTGCCGCTGAGTTTTGCCCACATAGGACAAACCACAGGGGCAGGTCAGGAGATATATGACATATGTAGTTGTACCTGTAACCGCATGTCTGATCTGAAATTTTTTTCCAGTATGTGGGTGGGAAAAATTGGGGCTGGCTATCATGGACCTGCATGTTGTACATCCGAGGCACTTAAAGCACTCCGGTTTTCTACTCAAAAAGTGTATCGGTTTCTTGCTTTCCATACCCGTAATATCTAATTTTACAATTTTGTCTTTTAAATTTCGATTTCTCAAATAGCTAGGCATCAACTTTGAGCCCTGGATCGATGGTAATTCCCTGTCAGTACTGACGATGGGCCACCAACTTTTAGCTTTTTTGGAGAGATTCTCACTGTGTACATTATAACGGTTGGGCCATGGAATTCTCTGCACATTTTGTGTCCGTTTAATCTTAGGTTCTAATAATGTGGATCTGGGGATATCTAATACCCGAGTTTTAATTTGTGTAAGCTCATCCTTATTATATCCCCTTTGTCTAAAGCGCTCAACCATAGTGTTGAGTGCTGGTTCCACTTGCTCTGGGTTTGATGTAATTCGTTTTGCCCTTAATAACTGGGAATAAGGAAGGCTTTTTTTCAATGGTACCGGGTGGAAACTCTCATATTGGAGGAGAGTATTCCTATCTGTACTTTTTCTGTATAATGTTGTCATAAGTTCTCTGCCCCTGATGTGAATCTCCACATCCAAGAATTGAATGATACTAGTACTAGTTTTATATGTGAATTTTATCTTACTTAGAGATCTATTATGGTCATCTAATAGAGTCTTAAGGTTCTCTTCAGTGCCTACCCAAAAGATTAATAGGTCGTCTATGAACCTATTATATATCAAAATCTGAGGGTTCAATTGACTCCCAACATTGAATAACAATTTCTCCACTGAATACATATACGCATTGGCGTACGATGGGGCCACTGATGACCCCATCGCACAGCCCGTGCGTTGTAAAAAGAACTGACCATTGTAGTAAAAATAATTTTTCGTCAAAACTAAACTTAAGAGCTGTAATATAAATTGAACTGGTGGACCCTTATAAAGGAGGTTATCTGTAATAAGTTCCTTGACAGCCTGCACACCTGCATCATGTGGGATGCAGGTGTACAGGCTAGTCACATCTGCACTACACATAACAGTATCATCAATTGGTAGCTTTAAGGAATCCAAAATGGACAGAAGCATGTTAGTGTCCTTCAAATATGAGGGAATTCCCTGGATACAAGGATTCAACAATGAGTCCAGATAAATTGATATTGGTTCAAAGAGGGAGCCACATGCTGATATGATCGGCCTCCCAGGGGGGCTTTCAGGCTCTTGTGGATCTTCGGAACCACATAGAAAAGAGGGGTGATGGGGAATTCCACCATTAATGCTTTTTGTAATTCGGCTGATATAATGTCCTGTTGTTTAGCAGTTCTTAAGATCTTATCCACTTCTCGTTTGTAAATTTCTGTCGGGTCTCGAGATAATCGTTCATATGTATTGCTGTCCCTCAGTTGTCGTTCACATTCATTCTTATATTCAGCCAAATCCTGAAGAACCACCCCTCCCCCTTTGTCCGCTGGGCGGATTATAATGTCCGTTCATTGTGACAAAGACTTAAGTGCCTGTCTTTCTTCATAGGTGAGGTTACAGTGTAGTGTCCTCATGCTGGCCACTCGTGTGCCTTCATCTTCCAGTAGTCTGGTGAATGTCTTTATTGAGGGGTTTTGTGTGGTAGGATCAAATTTTGATCTTGGTAAGATCCTCTTCAATTGTTCTGGTATATCATACCCCTTTGATGTTATGATATTAGGTGTTTTAGCAAAATGGTCCTTTAGTCTCAACGTCCTATACAGCTTGTATACATTTAGCTTCCATTGGAATGCATCCATTTTAGCTGTGGGGACGAAAGTGAGTCCTTTAGATAGTACTCTATTTTCCATCGCTGTCAAGGGAGTTGAAGACAGGTTAAACACCATGCTTTCTACCGGCGTGGCGGTCTCCTGCTTGTAGCACCTCTCGTTCTGCCTCGCCCTCCTTGTCGCCCTCTTCCTTTTGTAGGTGGAGCATATAGTGTAGTTCGGGTCTGTAACCCTAAAGGGCGACCATCTTCATTAGTGGACTGTGGCTCATTTTCACTTTGAGAGGCACTGGATTCATCTGATTCCCCTTGTCTGAACTGTTGTCCTCGTTTTCTGAAGTACTTGATTCTTTCCCTGTAGGGTTTGCTGTTACTTGCCCATGGATATACACGTCTGAGTTCATAATCTTGCTGAACTTTATAAAACTTGTCCTTCTTGAAAGCTATCAGGTCTTTCCTGTATTTTTCCATTTGTACTGTCATTTTGTGAAGCCAGGTATTGTCCGTTTCCACCAATAATATTGCCCTTTCTTTTGCAAGCTATTTATATATATATATATATATATATTTATATATATATATATATATATATAAAAGTAACAATAGAGGCGGCACTCTCTGGACTTATAACCACAAATGGACACTGTACCACCACATACAGTACTAACATTTTGGATAGTTTAATCCTTCATCAGAGTACTGTATGTGGTGGTACAGTGTCCGTTTGTGGTTATAAGTCCAGAGAGTGCCGCCTCTATTGTTACTTACATTAATATTCGCTGAGGAGGGCACCGTGGCTGTTGCTGTTTGCTGTTTCGAGTGCCGGGGACTTTGCACTATATATATATATATATATAAAACAGCTGTTACCCGGCACTCCACTGAGGGGATATATGGATTACTTGCTCCGGTGCCCTCCGTAGGTTAGTTGCACTAACCCCATGTAGTTTGCAAAGTTCGGCGGCACTCCAGCAGACTTTCAATGCGTTTTAAAATAGCATAATTTTATTGTTCCAACGGCGTTTCGGGGATATACCCCGTCGTCAGGGACAGTACATCACACACAAACAATCCAAAAACAACACTTATATAGCAAGACAATCCTAACTACAATTGAATAATCATACTCACCTGTCCCACGCCGCTGACCGCCCGCTATCCACTGCTAACACAGTGGGAGCTTCTGGATGACGTAATCAAACGGCGCCGGACAGGCGGGCCGACGTCATGACGTTGGTTGTCATGGTGACGCAGTCTAACAAAACAATACAGATAAAAACAACTTGAGTATGTATATTACTACATTTCCTCAATATAATAACAAAAAACAAGAGTGATCACCAACACCAGACTATAGGCATAAAGTTAAAAAACATGTCACATCTGAACTCAGATATAAAGACAAAAGAAAGTAAAGGAAAAATAAGAACAGCGGATCTTAATGCACATATTCAGTAATAACTAGCCCATATCAAAACATACATTGTATGCCTAAATTTTCGTTCAGCCCACCTGGTGCTATGGTATTTAACTTAAATATCCATTTGGTCTCTAACTGTAAGAGGGTTCTCTCCCTATTTCCCCCTCTATGAGAGACAGGGACGTGATCAATCAACATAGCTCTAATGCTGGGCTGACTATGTCGGGCTGTCAGCCAGTGGCGAGCCACCGGCTGATCACTGGTCCCCTTTTCCAATGCCTGTTTAATTGCACTGCATTAAGATCCGCTGTTCTTATTTTTCCTTTTCTTTCTTTTGTCTTTATATCTGAGTTCAGATGTGACATGTTCTCTCCAGCGCCGTTTCCACAGTTACCCGCCGGACACAAACACAGCACTGTATGTGATAGAATAACACCAAAATCAAATGTAAATAAAGCAAATAATGTGTCACTATAAGGTGTAAGGATATGGATTATGTAGGGTTTCTATAAGGTCCGCCAGGCTTTGACAACAAACTTCCCTATGACACCTGTTTTATATTCCATTCCGAAATTGCACAAGAACCCTACTCGTCCTCCTGGACGACCCATCATCAGTGCAAGAGACTCTATCTACTACATCATATCTCAGTATCTGGACAGTTTCTTTCAGGAATTAATTCAAGATCAACCCACTTACCTTAAGGACTCTTCCACCTTCCTTAGAAAATTGGCTACTTGACCTACTTTACCAGAAGTATGTTATTTATGTACGTTGGATATGGTGCCGCTGTACACCAACATCCCTCACGATAGGGGTGTACTGGCAATTCGCAGATTTCTTACAGGTAATCTTGCCTACCGGGGTCTCGATATTAATTTCTTTTGTGAATTACTACAGTTGTCTTTAACTAGGAATTACTTTTTATTTGACATACAGTGGTATGTCCAACTGAGAGGCTGTGCCATGGGGTCTTGCGTGGGACCGTCCCTGGCTAACATATTTATGTTTGATATCGACAGAGACTTCTTCCTGTTAAACCCCATGATGCAATCAAAAATCATGTACCTAACTCAGTACATAGATGACCTTTTTAGCATCTGGTTCGGCACCAGTCAAGAATTTCACCTAGCGATAGACTACATTAATACATTGGATGTCAACATACAATTTACATATACTATTAGTGACAAACAAGTCCACTACTTGGATGTGGAAGTATCTCTGCAAGATGGGAAACTAACCACTGACCTTTTCAAGAAACCCACGGACCGAAAACACTATCTTGAGGGCGGACAGCCAACACCCCAGTTTTGTTTCTCATAGTCTCCCCAAATCACAATTTTTGCGGGCAGTCCGTACTTGTGATTCGTTAGAAAAAGCGGAACAACGTATTGATTTAATGATGCAAGAATTTGTCACTCGTGGTTATGAAATCACCCACTTAAAAAACATTAAATAACAGGTTCTGGCAACCCCGAGAGAAGACGTCCTTTCTATAAAGCCAGCTGACAATAAATGTGGTAACAAAGTCCCTTTCGTCCAGGAGTTCTACCCACTTAGCCATAAGCATATGCAAATTGGCAAGAAACTGTAGCCTATAATTACAGCAGATCCTGACTTAAAATCACTTAAGGACTGTAAGCTTATGCCTAGCTATAAGCGTAACCGTAATCTTCGGGACATCCTTGTCAAGAATGACATTTCCAACATGGACTCTGTGATACCCAAGACTTTCCTGGCACAACAGCTGGGTTGTTACAAATGTTTAGGCTGCACAACATGTCGATCCATGGAATGTGGACCCACATTTACCCACCCACACTCTGGGGTTAAGATCAAAACACATCTTATCCTGTCAAAGTTCGTTTGTAATTTACTACATCAAATGCCCCTGTGGTTTACTCTATATAGGGAAGACCATCCGCCAATTTAGGGAGAGGATGGCATTGCACCGCGAAGCCATACACTCTGCTCTTGAGGGTACTCCTCAAGAGCAACTAGTAGCCCACCACTTCCGTGAGGCAAAGCATACATTAGCCAGTTTACGACATAAGGTCATTGACCATATCCCTATGAATATACGGGGGGGAGACCGGTGTGCTCTCCTATTACGCAAGGAGGCCCGTTGGATTTTTGAGCTCCGTACACTTACACCGTATGGGCTGAATGAGTCCAACAATTTAGGATGCTTCCTCTAATTCAATTTTTGGTTCTTGTGAAATTATCCAAATATATCCTTATACCTTATAGTGACACATTATTTGCTTTTATACTACTTTATTTACATTACCAGTTTTCTATGGATTAAGTAGGTGTTCTATAAGATAATCTATTTGCTATACGAGTCCAACAATTTAGGATGCTTCCTCTAATTAAATTTTGGTTCTTGTGCAATTATCCAAATATATCCTTACACCTTATAGTGACACATTATTTGCATTATTTACATTACCAGTTGGCCAGTTGGCTATGGATTATGTAGGTGTTCTATAAGATAATTTATTTGCTACAGTTTAACTATTCTTCTTATGTTGCACTGATTTTGGTGTTATTCTATCACATACAGCGCTGTGTCTGTGTCCGGCGGGTAACTATGTAAACGGCGCTGGAGAGCGCACGTCGCCCAATGGTGACGTCATCAGCTCCCGTCCGGGACCCGCACTGCGCGTGGTGACTGTCTGTGTATGGCTTTTTCTATGTAAGGTAAGCACTGTTTAATTCTTGTTCTTATGTCCGGCCGAAATTTAGAAAATAAATGAAACGTTGACACATTTATGCTGCTTAGTCAGCGTTCTTGAACCAGCTTGCTGTATGCTGTATAAAGTCCTGTGAGTGCCATGTCCTGCATGCTTGGATATATATATATATATATATATATATATATATGCAGCGATCAAGGCGGGTATAAGCAAATACTTGCTGCGGTGCCCCCTGAAGATCTATAGCTAGATCCAATGTAGCAAAAGGAAAAACAGCGGCACTGAGCAGACTGAAGAACTGGATAAAAAGTCTTTAATGTCCAGCGCCGCCGCCAGCGCCACGTCCACCCGCGCTGTGCACGGGTCGCAGGGCATCGACGTCAGAGGACAGCGCCAGACAGGGAGCAAATCCCGGAAGCATGACCTCCGTTGCTAAGTAACGCCTGCACATAAACAGAAACAAAAGAAAACACTAATAAACACAATGTGAACAATAAGGACATGCTCCCACTACATAAACAACAATACAGTAAAATAACCATACCCATCAGGCACAAGCTGAATCAACAAGCGGCGGCGCTGGACAGGTGAGTCCAATCTACGCAATGAGTGCTTGTTTTAGAGGGTATAAGTATGTACCATGTATGTGTTGTGTTTGTGTATTACTTGTCCCTGACGACGGGGCCAGTCCCCGAAACGGCGTTGGACCGCATTAAAGACTTTTTATCCAGTTCTTCAGTCTGCTGAGTGCCGCTGTTTTTCTTCTTGCTACATATATATATATATATATATATATATATAGTGACAAGAACACTGGCATAGTGTATATTAGAATAATCCCTAGGTGGCGCAAATGGTAAAAAGTCCAAAGAAATTACCCGTGTGGGCTAAAGTCCGTTCCTTTTCATACAAGCGAGTTCATATGTGAATCCGTCGTCCAAAGATGGTGTATGAAAAAAAACACAATATATACACAAATGTTCAGTACAGTCTCTGTGGGTATTCGAGGGATAAAGTGTACACCCAGGTTCCTTCGACTATTCAGTACTTGGGATGTGCAGTTCTACTCGTAAGGTCCACCTCAGTGATTCGCATAAATGTACTGCTTACATGCGCTTACTTCTAAAACAATTGTATAAATCACATCAAGGTTTCTTTCACCCATACGAATGTAGTATCCAAAATAATCAAGCACCCACGAGTATGTCTCTGGGTATATAGGATGCTCACGTGTATGCTTACTTCAAGGTGCGGTGTACTTTCACATCAAAGGTTTCTTTCGATGTTTTCCACTGTCTTCCTCCTCTATTCCTTCAATTTTACTTCATGCTCAGTAAGAAGCACAAAAAAAACGAAGGAATGTATGAGGGTACAAAGGATTTTTAATAATAAAATAATTTAAAACAGATATTCGTCACAATAAGTTCTTATAATTGGACAAATGGCAATAATATCATGACCAGATAGTGCAACTCCTCAACGTGAGAAAAAAGATGGAAAACCCGGGTATTCTCACCGTTGTATCGTTGAATTCACTGGTAGAAAGTATTCAGCTTCCACATGCTCCACCACCAACGCGTTTCTACTGTATGTAAGTCTTTATCAAGGTGCATGTGGGAACTGATCTGGATGGTATTTAAACCCTGTGTCATTAATTGACTCCGCCCCTTCCTGGGCGGGAACAGTACGAATAATATAGTAAATGGTGACAAAAATCAGAGTTGCATACTATATATTGTATGCATTACTTAAAACAACCAAAACGAGGAGCTGAATAAAAGACATTAAAAACCGCAGAGGGTAAATTAGCGATTTGCGTTCCACTCCCGGTGGAACGCATGGTGCTTCCGCCGGATATCCGGCCTGGCAGCCTATGGTGTAGAGGAACGTCAGTATCCACAACGGAACTGACGAAGGGGGATTTTTATGCGTTCCACGTCTCCTGAAACGCAATAAGGACGTTATTATACGTCAGTGCCGGAAGCGGAAGTGGCGGATTGTTTACACTCGGTGCGTTCCACTTCTCCTGGAACGCACCGCCGTCACCAACACACACCTCCGCCCTGGATGTGCTAACAAATTACATGGTTGATGAATCAATGATGCAGTTTATCAAATACCACTCCATTGAATGAGTAATTTAAAATATAAATATATACCCATAATAAATAATAATAAATTAACAAAGTGCATATGCAAATGGATAGTCCCATAACGGTGTCCCTTATCAAACGGGATCTCCTATTAAGAATTGCTGGCTTTAGAAAATAAATAAAATTGTCATGATGGTGTCCCTAAGTGAATTCCTGGTACACTACATGGACAAAATAATTAATCTGCATATTGTTATAGAAAATTAAAGGAACGTATGGCTGAACACGTACGGAATATCAAAAAGGGTGTTACCACACATGGGGTGTCAGCTCACTTCAAAGAGATTCATCAGTGTTCCATATCAGGACTCATTTCTTTTTGTGGAATTCACCTCATCAAGGGAAATTGGCGTAAAAACGACACAGAAGAACAGTTGGCAAAAAGGGAAATGAGAAGTATCTTTGAATTAGGAACATTACATCCGGCGGGCCTCAATTTGGATTTTGAAACGAAATGGTTCCTATAAGGAATCTCCTCTCTTATCCTTTCCCATTCAGAACACTTTTACATATTGGGACCCATAACAATATGCAGATTAATTATTTTGTCCATGTAGTGTACCAGGAATTCACTTAGGGACACCATCATGACAATTTTATTTATTTTCTAAAGCCAGCAATTCTTAATAGGAGATCCCGTTTGATAAGGGACACCGTTATGGGACTATCCATTTGCATATGCACTTTGTTAATTTATTATTATTTATTATGGGTGTATATTTATATTTTAAATTACTCATTCAATGGAGTGGTATTTGATAAACTGCATTATTGATTCATCAACCATGTAATTTGTTAGCACATCCAGGGCGGAGGTGTGTGTTGGTGACGGCGGTGCGTTCCAGGAGAAGTGGAACGCACCGAGTGTAAACAATCCGCCACTTCCGCTTCCGGCACTGACGTATAATAACGTCCTTATTGCGTTTCAGGAGACGTGGAACGCATAAAAATCCCCCTTCGTCAGTTCCGTTGTGGATACTGACGTTCCTCTACACCATAGGCTGCCAGGCCGGATATCCGTCGGAAGCACCATGCGTTCCACCGGGAGTGGAACGCAAATCGCTAATTTACCCTCTGCGGTTTTTAATGTCTTTTATTCAGCTCCTCGTTTTGGTTGTTTTAAGTAATGCATACAATATATAGTATGCAACTCTGATTTTTGTCACCATTTACTATATTATTCGTACTGTTCCCGCCCAGGAAGGGGCGGAGTCAATTAATGACACAGGGTTTAAATACCATCCAGATCAGTTCCCACATGCACCTTGATAAAGACTTACATACAGTAGAAACGCGTTGGTGGTGGAGCATGTGGAAGCTGAATACTTTCTACCAGTGAATTCAACGATACAACGGTGAGAATACCCGGGTTTTCCATCTTTTTTCTCACGTTGAGGAGTTGCACTATCTGGTCATGATATTATTGCCATTTGTCCAATTATAAGAACTTATTGTGACGAATATCTGTTTTAAATTATTTTATTATTAAAAATCCTTTGTACCCTCATACATTCCTTCGTTTTTTTTGTGCTTCTTACTGAGCATGAAGTAAAATTGAAGGAATAGAGGAGGAAGACAGTGGAAAACATCGAAAGAAACCTTTGATGTGAAAGTACACCGCACCTTGAAGTAAGCATACACGTGAGCATCCTATATACCCAGAGACATACTCGTGGGTGCTTGATTATTTTGGATACTACATTCGTATGGGTGAAAGAAACCTTGATGTGATTTATACAATTGTTTTAGAAGTAAGCGCATGTAAGCAGTACATTTATGCGAATCACTGAGGTGGACCTTACGAGTAGAACTGCACATCCCAAGTACTGAATAGTCGAAGGAACCTGGGTGTACACTTTATCCCTCGAATACCCACAGAGACTGTACTGAACATTTGTGTATATATTGTGTTTTTTTTCATACACCATCTTTGGACGACGGATTCACATATGAACTCGCTTGTATGAAAAGGAACGGACTTTAGCCCACACGGGTAATTTCTTTGGACTTTTTACCATTTGCGCCACCTAGGGATTATTCTAATATACCCTTTTTCCAGCATTATTTCAGTGTGTTAGGTGACACACTAGGATAGACCTTGGGTTGGCGGCATTTGTGCGCAGGGACATATCCTAACCCCTTTATTATCAACACTGGCATAGTGTTTGAGGGCAGGTATGTTTGTCCCAGGTTCTTCTCTTACATGTATTAGAAAAATGAAAACTTCTAGGAAATTGTTTTGTTTTGTTAGAACCTTTTCAGTTTGTTGGAAAGGCTGGATAAGAGCCCTGAAGGGGAGATAGGGCAAGTTCCAGACATTGGCCCCAGTTCAGATCTTTGGCCTCACAGAGGGCTAATCAGGGCTTTCAGCTGTGCAAGAGCATTATAGGGCTGCTAGCCTGATTAGTGTGTGCAGAATGCCTGTGGAGCATACTTGCCTATTCTCTCGGAATGGCCGGGAGGCTCCCGAAAATCGGATGACCCTCCCGGCCCCCCGGAAGAGCAGGCAAGTCTCTCGATTTGCAGGGTCCCCCCTGCCTGTCCGCCCACTTAGTGTGTAAAGTGGGCGGTCCGGGCAGTCGATGACGCGATTCTTGCTGAATTGAGTCATCGTAGCCACGCCCCCTGCAGTGTAATGCCGGTGATCGCGGCATTACACAGCGGGGGGCGTGGCTTAAAGGAGGCATCACCATGACCCCACCCCATCCCACCTTGCTCTGCCCCTGTCTCGCCCTTGCTCCACCCCCGTCCCACCTCCGGACCACCCCCTCCTTTACGCCACAGCCTCCCCTGTCCGCCTGCTGAGCCGACCTGGCTGCTCTCTCCCGCAGAGAGCAGCCAGAATGTCGGTAAGTATGCTGTGGAGACTGCAGAACCTCTGTGAGAGGATCATGCTTCCTGATACAAGTGAGCCATACAGTATTGACTGAAAAACTTTGTGTTTTGTTTAGAGACAGTTAGGAATGTCCTGTGTTTAGTTAGTGCCGGACAGGCAAGGTATTTTCTTTTGATGTTTGTTTTATTTTCGGTTTAATAAAGCTGGTTGTGGCCAGTTGCACCACAGACTGGACTTGTATGATTCCTCAGCTGCTGCTTGCTGCCATTTACCCTGGAAACTGCACCTTGTTCCCTTACAGTGTCCAATATATATATATATATATATATATATATATGTACAATGCTTTAGTCACATATGAAAGATGCATGTGTAATATATATTGTGGCTCTGTGTGTTAAAAATATTATGTGTGCTGCTCATGGGTTGTTCAGGAAGCCAAGCATGTGTTGAGTTGGGCTAAATTTTATTTTACATTTTTCCTTGTTTAAGGACACATGATTATATGGCCAAATCACAGAGTACCAATACAAGGCATTAACTCACACATGACTTGTTTTTTGTACGTTGAAACTGCGTAATGGTTTGTGAACAAAACAATGTTTACAATTTCCAGATTCATAATGTGGAGACATGGCCATTGTAATTGTGTTTAAACATGGCGTACTCACAACGCATACAAAATACATTGTTTCAAATAGGTGTAAAGCCTCATTTAACAGAATGAATCATGACATGGTCATAATGAAAATACATGACAACCTAACAATAACATTGGTTTTGGTAACAATTCACACACATAATGCTCAAGTATGACTAAATAGATTTGTTGTGCTAAACAATATGGATAATGACCTGGGAATAGTATTTTTAATTAGGCCTGCAAAGAATTGGAATACTGATCAATAATTAATTAATGATTGATTGACTGATAGATTTGAATTATGCCTGCAAAGAATTGGAATACTGACCAATAATGATTGATTGATTGATTGATTGGAATTAGGCCTGCAAAAAATTGGAATACTGACCAATAACTAATGATTGATTGAATGATTGATTAAATGATTGGAATTAGTCCTGCAGAGTATATGGTTAGTGACCAAGGAATACTAATTAATGATTGATTGAATGATTAAATGATTGGAATTAGTCCTGCAGAATATATGGTTACTGAGCAAGGAATACTAATTAATGATTGATTGATTGGATGATTGATTAAATGATTGGAATTAGTCCTGCAGAATATATGGTTACTGATCAAGGAATAATGGCAATAGACTTAAGCCAAATATTACAAGGACCAAAAAATAATCAAACTCCAAACAAATAACACAACAATAATGTCAATTACAATTAGGAGTGTTAAGAATATAGACACTGATCAAGGGCAATTTGTTACTTATATTATTGTGATTAACTGTATGAATGGTCATGTAAGCCTGAGAGTGAATCTGACTTCCCATAAATAACATAATGGGTGACTTAAATAAGGTACAATGTACATTTTCAGTGTCCTTCATACAGTACAACTTACTAGAGATGTGCGGCGGCACTTTTCATATTTTGTGTTTTGGTTCTAATTCCACTTTCGTGTTTTGGTTTTGGCTTGGTTTTGCCAAAACCACCCTTTCGTGTTTTGGTTTTGGATCTGGATGATTTTTTAAAAAAAACCCTAAAAACAGCTAAAATCACAGAATTTGGGGGTATTTTTGCTCCTACGGTATTATTAACCTCAATAACATTCATTTCCACTCATTTCCAGTCTATTCTGAACACCTCACACCTGACAATATTGTTTTTAGGCCAAAAGGTAGCACCGAGGTCACTGGATGGCTAAGCTAAGCGACCCAAGTGGGCAGCACAAACACCTGGCCCATCTAGGAGTGGCAATGCAGTGTCAGACGGGAGGTCAGATATAATAAAAGGCCCCTAACAGCACATGATACAAAGAAGAAAAAAGGTGCACCATGGTTGCTGTAGGCCTAAGCTAAGCGACACAACCACCTGGCCCATCTAGCAGTGTTACGCAGTTGCTGAATGTCGAGAGTAAGGGACTTGTGGTTGTTGTTATAATTATTATACGGCAGCAGTGGACATATAGCAGCAGCGTATATAGTCACTGGAATGACTGATGAACAGGACACTACCACTGGTCTGATGCAGCACAACACAACAACACTGTAAGGGACTTGTGGTTATTATTATTATTATTATTATACGGCAGCAGTGGACATATAGCAGCAGCATATATCGTCACTGGAATGACTGATGAACAGGACACTACCATTGGTCTGATGCAGCACAACACTGTAAGGGACTTGTGGTTGTTATTATTATTATTATATGGCAGCAGTGGACATATAGCAGCAGCGTATATCGTCACTGGAATGACTGATGAACAGGACACTACCACTGGTCTGATGCAGCACAACACAACTACACTTTATACAGCTACACTGGATATATGGCAGTAGAGAACACCAACACTGTGACTGGCTGGACTGATGCAGCACAATACACTGACTACACTGGACTGGACAGTAGAACACAGCACCACTTTATACAGCTACACTGGATATATGGCAGCAGAGAACACCAACAATGTGACTGGCTGGACTGATGCAGCACAATACACTGACTACACTGGACTGGACAGTAGAACACAGCACCACTTTATACAGCTACACTGGCAGGAGAGGACACCAACACTGTGACTGGCTGGACTAATGCAGCACAATACACTGACTACACTGGACTGAACTGAGCAGCACAACACAGCACAACACTCGCCACCCCACTTTCCCGCCCCCACGCAGACACTGAACACTGAGGACACGTCCTCTCAATACACTCTCCGAGACTGGAGTGAAAATGACCGCGACGCGTGGCTCCTTATATGGAATCCAAATCCTGCGAGAATCCGACAGTGGGATGATGACGTTTTGTCGCGTTCGGGTTTCCGAGTCAGGTGGGAAAATCCAAGCCTAACTCTGATCCGGGCTCGAGACGTGAAGTTCGGTAGGGTTTGGTTCTCTGAGAACCGAACCCGCTCATCTCTACTTATTTGCATTACTATGTGGCATCCTAGCTGATTAAAATGATATGCAGCATGCTTATATTCTGTGAGTGACTATGGATGTACAGATTTGTCCACGGTTATCTTGGCTAGTTTGCTGCGCCTAGGCACAACATGTTTTATTAACATAAACCATTCATCTATTGTTCTCAGCTGCAATACAATACAGAGAACAATTCAGCAGCGGATTACGGGGGTAATTCTGAGTTGATCGCAGCAGAAACTTTGTTAGCAATTGGGCAAAACCATGTGCACTGCAGGGGGGGGGCAGATATAACATTTACAGAGAGAGTTAGATTTGGGTGGGTTATTTTGTTTCTGTGCAGGGTAAATACCGGCTGCTTTATTTTTACATTGCAATTTAGATTTCAGATTGAACACACCACACCCAAATCTAACTCTGTCTGCACATGTTATATCTGCCCCCCCTGCAGTGCACATGGTTTTGCCCTACTGCTAACAAAGTTCCTGCTGCGATCAACTCAGAATTACCCCCAAAGTCATTACAACAGGGTATTAAGTCCGACTGCCCAGTCTCAGTTAATCCTATTAAAGGTCAAGATAAACATGGACCCATCTGTATCTGCATACAAAATGCTAATTTTAGTGATTTCCAGGAATACAGTGTAACATAAAATTTCGTATGCAGATACAGCCTCAGTCACACACAGAATACAGGCATGCTGCATATCATTTTAATCAGCAGAAGCTGCTTGTGCCACTGAGCATAGCAAATGCCCTAGGCATTTGCCTAGTTTGCCTATGCCTGGGGCCAGCTCTGCCCAACACAAACACAGCCTTGGCTCACAGCAGCTCGTTATAACTTGCTTTGTTCTGTTCTTACACATTAAACACAGGGTTGCAAAGTTTTCATATTTGGTCACTGGGTATGGCCTGGGCCATCTAAACGTACGGGCTTACTGAGCAGCTCTGCTCGGCCGCACGGCACACAGAGAGCCGGGGCTGGCATACAGAGGCACAGAGGTGTATGCCAGCCCCGGTGAGGCCACCCCCCCCGTGAGCCATGACCACGCCCCCTTGCACGGCCACAACAATACCAGGGCTGCTTTAGAGCCCCGATCCAACCCACATTGATTCTGGACAGAATTTTGTGCAACTCAATCTATAGGGCCAAAACCTGTATGTATGCGGAGAGACTCCTGGCAGAAAAGAAAAGTCACTTAACTACAGTAGATCAGTGGCAGCAGGCAGGTGAGTTCTCAGCAGTGGCGACTCTTCTGGCCCTAGACCAGTAAACCAAGGAAGATTTCCTGTGATCAAATCGGTGCTTTATGCAGGCATTTAGATGGGTGCACCAGGGAGAGCCAATCCAGTCTTGCCACCTTGATTTCAGGGCCTTGCAAAGCTTATATGTAGCTGAGCAGGTTCAATCGAGCTGCAGCAATCTAGCAAGAACAAGCTCCTGATAATAGAGGATAATAGAGGATGTAAAAAGTTAGCCAACACTGCAGTCAAAACCAAAAGAAAGTGAGAGTCAAACAGAGAAAACACCAGTGTTAAGGTCAGAAGATGCTGCGGTCAAGTTAAGAAAACCGAATGGAAGTGGCATCGGACTCCTGTTGAGGCCTGGAGCAGCAGAGGGTGGTTGGCAGAAGAGTTTATCAACTCTCTGCCTGTGCAAGTGAGGATGTAGAGAACAGTTAAAGCCTCTCTTTGCGAGACCTTGTCCCAGTACACCCCCTCTCAGTCAGGAACTAAGCCTGCAGCATCATAGTTGAGCACTGTGGTCTCCAGTTTTCAGTCAGGCATTCCATCCAGGACTCCCCTGGCTGGTGCTGGCATATGGCCCCAGTCAGGCTTTGTCCTGAGACTCCAGTTGTAGCACCCAGGCCTTTGGGCTTTAGACCGCTGGCCCATTTCCTGCTATTTCCATTTTGCTACCATTTTGAAATAGTTTTTCCTTCATTTATTACTCCCATGGACATAGAACATAGAATTTGACAGCAGATAAGAACCACTTGGCCCATCTAGTCTGCCCATACCTTGGCCCTGCCCCCAACACAAAATGACCCGATTATCGACATGTGTTTGGTGGGTGGACTAGGTCACTGTTTAGGGTAGAATGCTTCATCGGCCATCTGGACCATCCTTTATTGCTCAGTAAGTCAGCGGCTGCGGGCAGGCGCTAGCCGGCCATTATTGCATGTGCCCGGGAGCACCACCCAGTTTTCAGGAGCCTCCTGGCCGCTCTGGGAGAGTCGACAAGTATGCATTGGGCTACAGTGAGGGTTGAATTTAGTTTTGTGCGGTCACATTATCAAAGCTTGGAAAGAGATAAAGTGGAGAAGATAAAGGGGTCTATTCATAAAACAAAGAAAAGCCCTGATTTGCAGAAAAACGTGTCAATCTGCTTTGGGTTATTCACAGAGCGGGTTACCATGGAGAAGTTCCTGACTTCCCCAGTGGCGCTTTGTAGCTGAATCGCATCACCATACTTTTGTATGGTGAGTGCGATTCATGAAAGAACGGAAAGCTCCGCTTTCAGCCTCTCCATGGAGTTCAGATTCGCAATCTCAGGATGGTATAATCTGAATTTTGGTGCATGAATAGACCCCAAAGTACTAACCAATCAGCTCCTAACTGTCATTTTTCAAACACAAAGTGGGATATACTAACGGAAAAATGTAGTAAAAACTTTTGGGGGTTTTACCGCATTTCCATATGTACTAAGCACCTCATCCCCGTGCTTTGGTGTGGAGGGTAATGCCAGAGTTTGCTGATATTACCCTATAGAAAGTGAAACCTATGGGCTTCTTTCTGCATTTTGCTCTGAGAGGGATCCAATGGGATCATTCCCAGCACCCAGCTACCTCTCTACAGAATGCGCAGAGGTACTCTGCGGCCGAAACCCAGAAATACCGGCATAGCTAAGGGCAGCTCTTATAGGACGAATGAGAGATTAGTCAGTGTGCCTGTGTGGCAGCCACCCCTATATTTGCTCCCAATGATGGATTCAGAAAGATGATGCCAGAACTTCACCGGAGTCTTTGCTATCTTCTATACACACACCATCTTTCCGAATACCTGGCCGAGAAGATGGTGCCATCAACCACAGATATTGGGGGGCCCACTGCATGTGGGGCCACACTGAACATGGCGCCCCAGCTCTTGAAGCACCTCTTCTCCAATCAAGAAAAAACTCTAAGTACAGTTTGCAGGGAGGACAAATAAATGAATTAGCAAATAAATGAGTATACTCAACAAGGTATTTTTGTGCCTTCGGATGGCGTAAAAATATATGTACCATACAGATACAGCCATGCATAAGACAATAAGCTAAAGTCATCTGAAGGTGGACAAGGTACTAAGGGTAATGCAAATAGTGTCAGACAGAATTGGTGATACGGAAAGACCCGAAGATTGCAGCACCTACTCTGATGTGTATGGTCGGCGGCTGTAATGAAGACAGTGATCAATGAAAACACGACTTGGGAATGTGTTAGAAAAGGAAAGTGCTGGCAGCCTCAGCGAGAGAGATCCTGCAAGATTAGACAAGACGTTTTGATTTGGAAATGTGATTTGTGTAAAGTAAAGCTAACACACGGGCGTGGGAATGAGGATTTTGGCGTCACAGACCAGCACTGACAAATAATGCATTAGATTAAGCGAAAGTATAAAGGCGAGGAATTTATTTTCTGACATGTGTATTCTGACATTTTATACTTATCCCAAATGAAATATTGCTCAAGGGTTTCTTTTTCACCTTTAAATAAAGTAGAAAGGCATACATCTTCCAAGCCAACTTACACAGTTTTCTACTCCTAAACAGAATGAACATCAAGACCGGCTGTTATTTTTTGGGAGGCACTTTAGAGGCTGCTGTGCCTTTCCCAGTGATGTTTGTCCGTGTACGGCTGGATCGCCTTAGTGGGGAGGTAACTGGGGTAATGATGGGAGTTGTGGTTCCTGTTCTGGTGCTTGGTTGTGTAGCTTGTTGTAAACTGATGTTTTGGCTCAGGTTACTCAGAGTAGCAGTGAGTTCCGTGGTAGGTGCAGTGTGACTTTCCATAATTCTGCTTATGGATTCGATTAGCAATTGGTTTGATTCCAAAATGTTGAGGTAGTTTTGGTGTTGTCTGTGTTGTTCATCCATTACTCTCTGGAATGTGTTCATCATATATGTGTTGTCTGCACGCATTAATTCTATAGTATTAGCAATCCTAGTGACTTGCAAATTTGCCTACTACTATTACGACTTATTCGTGGAAGCTGAAATTGTGTTTGCCTGCGCAGACAATCCAGGTTATTGGCCTGCTGGCTTGACCAACTATTCCAAAATGCCTGTTCCTGTGTTGTGACTTGTGGTGATGTAGCACTCATTTGTGGTGGAGGTGTGGTTTGTGTTGGAGGCGTACTCGCAGGTGGGGTTGTTGGTATTGTTGGTTGTATTGGCTGGAGCTGTAGGACAAAGGTTTCCTCCATTTATGCTGGGTGTCCGAGGTAATGTTGTCGGCATCTGTATGTGGTGTAATGGAACAACATTTTAGTTATGGTACATAGATATTTGTAGCATCTTTGATTTTGTTTTTTTTGGTGCACAGACATGGAAAATATGACAAAAAATTCTGTACTTCCTGGTAACATCAATACTCCACTAACATTAAGGCGAGGCCTCTGTACTCTATTCTATGTGTTTTGTGTATTTTAGATAATACTCACAATCCGGATCCCAAACACAAAAATAACTATGCAAACACTGTTTATGGCTTGTTTTTCCGTGGGTAACATTTGGCTTGGTTGGAGTACATTTATGAAGGGTATGGCAGATCTACACACTACATCTAAATATAGTAGCACACACCATTTGCGAAGGAGGTTAACCTTGTGAAGCTTGCACTTCTGCTTTTGGTGCAGCCTTTTCCTCTTAATATGCTATTTTATAGCTCAAGTGTACACACATATATTTAGTGTAACCCCCTAACATTGGTTATGCATGTTGTTGTTGGGGTAGATCCGTACGTAGGTGAGTGTGTGGTCTTTAACCACACTAATTATGTGTAAAGTGCCCTGTGTAAGTATGAGGGGATTGGGGATCCTGTGTTGGCGGACTCTCCAAAAGCTGCAATGGAGGCCTTGAGGACACATTTGAGATACGTTGTTGTGGTGGAGATGCGGCTTGTCTAGTGGGGACATCCGGATGGTGTCTCTTGTGTGCCATATGTTTGTGAGTGGCCGATTCCTGGGGAGGGCGCCTTCTGGAAATGTGCCGTTTTCTTGATGGTCCTATCCCAAAAAACAACCATTAATGTTTTGACAAAACATTTGCACGCATATGTCCATCTATTGATACTTTACCTGCTTCACCATCATCATCATCATCATCATCTTGGACCTGAGTGGTGGGAGGATGGCTTTTTGTGCTTTTTTGTGACACTGAAGATATGAAATGTAATTTTTTTTAATAAAAATACTGTGTAAATAAAATGTGAATAACATTTGGTCATTTTTGCTTCTGAAGTCAATAAACATATTTATGCAAAATAACTCAGCCACATTTGTTGAACCCTATATTGACTGTAGATAGTCCAGGAACCAAACACACCACAAAATTAACAAACATTGGGCCATGTGCTTAGTTCACACTGCCACACAGACTAATTAGCATGTATTAGGAGTGGAACAAAACCTAAAAAAAAACACACAAAAAAACACAAAACACACAAAACATCCTTCCCCCCCCCCCCAAGGGATGGGTGGACGTGCACAAACACTATTACACACAACCAAAAGCAACAGAGAAACCAACAATGTGGACCAAATGACCAAACACATGCAAAACACATGGGCCCTCATTCCGAGTTGATCGGTCGCAAGGCGAATTTAGCAGAGTTACACACGCTAAGCCGCCGCCTACTGGGAGTGAATCTTAGCTTCTTAAAATTGCGACCGATGTATTCGCAATATTGCGATTACTAACTACTTAGCAGTTTCAGAGTAGCTTCAGACTTACTCTGCCTGTGCGATCAGTTCAGTGCTTGTCGTTCCTGGTTGACGTCACAAACACACCCAGCGTTCGCCCAGGCACTCCCACCGTTTCTCCGGCCACTCCTGCGTTTTTTCCGGAAACGGTAGCGTTTTCAGCCACACGCCCCTGAAACGCCGTGTTTCCGCCCAGTAACACCCATTTCCTGTCAATCACATTACGATCGCCGGAGCGATGAAAAAGCCGTGAGTAAAATTACTTTCTACATAGTAAAGTTACTTGGCGCAGTCGCAGTGCGAACATTGCGCATGCGTACTAAGCGGATTTTCATTGCGATGCAATGAAAAATACAGAGCGAACAACTCGGAATGAGGGCCATTGTCCGCTAAAAAAAACAAAAAAAAAACCCAAAGGACACATGTCAAACAAAGTGTACATCAACACCAAATATTGCACAACAACATTAATAATCCAAGCGAACCTCAAAAACCGCAAAGAATATATGTTAAAATGCTACACATAAATTTCATAGTGCAAAACTCATTCACCATGCAAAGAGTAATTGTCTGTGCCTCATGAGCCACACCAGAAGCAAAATAAGCAAAATAAGTAGGCATTCACCATAAATTTACTACTGCAGTAATGTTATTGGGATTGTCTAAACACACATTAAATATGCATACTCCAATCTGTGTAGGCAAAAAAATAAAAACTAGTAACCACACATCAATAAAGTAAATTACAAAAAACAACAGTAAAGATATATTGTGAATAATTTAGCAGTTACAAACGCACTGAGAAATGCACCAAAAAAAACACAAACCAACACTCACCATCCTGCCTGGGCCGATCCAAATCCCGGACATAAGTCGCACCGACCACTTCAGGAGGAATTCGGCTCCTCAGGGGCTCCTCGTACTCCAGAAATGTTGCTGTCCTTCACCTTTCTGTTGAGCAGACTTCGCCTCCTTAGCCATTTTCACCTTGACACGGCACTTTATGACATAAAACCATTTGCGACATGTGTCCTCGGTCCGCTTGACCATACCCTCGCTGTTGACTGCCACAACCACTTTGCTCCACAAGACACTCTTCTTGCGAGAGGTCACCTTTACGGACTCACGGCCAAACAGCTGACGATGATAACACATCAGCTCACGCACCAAAGCCACATTCTCAGCATAACTAAACATGACATTGCACCCAGTCTTACTGATGGTGATGTAGCTCCGCAGCCACGCACCACTACTGTCACTGTCACTAGAGGCTGCAGCAGCAACCTCACCCACCTCCACCACCTCACTAACCTACTCCACCTCACTCACCCCCTCCACCTCATTCACCACCTCACTCACCTCCTCCACCTCACTAACCTCTGACTGTGACATAGTAGAGACAAACAACAATTAACACTGAGGGGGGAAAAAACAAATAAACCACACTCCTACCACCACACACACACACACACACACACACACACACACACACACACACACACACAGTGACAATAGACTTTAACCAAAAATGACAACCACAAAAAATAGACAAACTCCTAGCAAACTACACAACAAGAATGACAAGACTACTTTCAAACACAATACAGCACTCAGAAATCACTAAACCACACCAAAACCACTAAACAACTCTCCAACACCACAGACCATAACCTCTCACTTCTCCACTAGCTAAACCTATGAGGTTCGGACGGTTTGGGGCGTATTTATTCAATGCCGCACAGACAATCCTCCATTGAAACACAACCAATCACGTTCGAGTAACAAAACCGAAAGCAAAAGTGGAAATGCAGCCGAGAATACATAAAACAACACTGCCGCGAATTATAACAAATCCGTAAAAAAACCCACATCTTCTGCCGCAAAACAATAAATCGGCCGCAAAATGAAGGATAAAAATATGAATCACATCGACATCGAAAAAAATGAAAAAATGAATACCGAAAACTTGCCAGCTTAGTAAATTACCGAAAAGTGATTCAAAAAGTTGCAAAAAAAACCCACGACCGATAAAAATATAGAGCAAACACCCACCAAATCGCCTGAAACACGAATCTTAGTAAATAAACCCCCAGTAATAAGGGGACCCTGGGAGCACCAGCAGTGCTCCTTGGCAGCCGAGGAACTCAGTGAACACCAGTGACTGTCTCTTGAGATGATGACATCAAATCTCGTGAGACTGTGTTCAGCACAGACTGAGCTGAAGCTGCCATGATGCTGCCATTGGCAGCTCTTCCTCAGCATTTCCCCAGGCTGCACCCGCGGACCACAGACTGAGCAAAAGCTGCCATCGGCAGCTCTTCCTCAGCGTTTTCCAGGGCTGCGGTGGTGAAGTAACGCCGGCCCGGCTCATGTGAGAAGAGCATCGAGAGCTGACAGGCATGTCACACATATATTAATAATATAATAAGAATGCATGAAACATATTGAGGCTCAAGTTATATATAGATATATGTATATTTTTTTAATCACTAACAGACACCATTTAGTAGTTGAACCTGTTGAAGCTTGATACTGATTAGGTTGTGTGCAACACTTAAGGACCCTACACACTCGGCTATCCACTGTCAAGCTGCCCGACGGCACAAGAGTGACCCCATTTAACCTCGTGGTTAGCCGCAGACCGCAAAATTCCCATCATAGGCTAGAATGGAGCTGCACTAAGGTCCATTCTAGCCGCTGCGCTCAGCCTGATTGACAGGACAGGAGCGCTCAGCCAATCAAGTTAGCGCCATGATGTGGCGCCCCCTGATTGGTTGCTGGAATCTCCAGTGACAGGAGTCAAGGGGGTTTCCGGCCTTCGGGGAAAGGGGTTCCATGTGTAAACATGGAACCCCTTTAGTGGCATGGACTGGGATTTCATTTTTTTTTTTCAAGGCCGTGGATTACTTCCGGACAGAAGAGGACAGATCATCACTGGATTGTTTGTAAGTATATTTTTTAATTTTTACAGATACACGATTGGATTCTACTGGACAATTGGACGCGATTGGTCGGCATGGGATGTAGGTAAGTATGTATGAGTGTGTAAGTCTGTTTAAATACATTTTTACTTTCACGGTGTGTGTGTCTTGTTTTTATTTGGGTATTTCTTTTGTTGTAGAACTACAGGTATCAGCGGGCCGGTTATTTCCCAGCATGCTGGTACTTGTGGTTCTCCAAGTATCAGCAAGCGGGGGAGGCTTGCTGGGACTTGTAGTTCTAAAACAAAAGACAATATTCTCCTTTTTGCACACTTATGACACCCACCGCCCAGGGGTGCTGGGGACAGCCTCGGGCTTCACCCCTGGCCCTTGGGTGCCTGGAGCTGTGGCATTATCTTCTCAGCTAGTGGAGCCCGGTGCTGGTTTTAAAAATACGGGGGACCCCTACATCTTTTGTCCACCGTATTTTTTTAACCAGGACCGGTCCAAGAGCCCGGTGCTGGTTGTCTAAATAATGGGGGACCCTAGTCAATTCTTACCCGGTATTTAAACTACCAGGACCGGCTCAAAGAGCCCAAGGCTGGTTATGCTTAGATGGGGGGATCCCACGCAATTTTCGTTGGGCATTTTTAAATATTTCTGACCCTTTGACACAGAGAAACATGCACAAATCTCACTGATCCATGTATGACTATCTGAACACGCCAGCAAAAAGTAGCTCTATCTGAAAGCTCCATTTTTTTTACAAATCTATGCTTTCCTGGCAGAGTTTGGCTATTGTCGGCAGTGATTGAGAATATGAATTCTTAGTAAATTACTGAGTTCTATTAAATAACAGCCGTGTTTGACCGATTGTCTATTCATTCATATTTGTGTGGTCAGCAGTGTATTTCAATACGAATAGCCCCAACACTGCTGAGATTTGTGTTTAGTAAATTCCTGAGATCACACTTAGAAAAAAAAATGGAACGCGAATGGATTCGAATTAATTCGGTACCTTAGTAAATATACCCCCAGATGTCCAAACACTTGCTGCTGCTTCTGGTACTGGGTCCTGAGCATATTGCTGTACTAAATCTTCTACTGGGTCTGTAAGTGCTTCTGCAGCAGCATTGTTATTCAGCTCTCTCATGCAATACTTATGAGCCAGTACATCTTAGTTACTACAGGTGGCACTGCTGTGCTCAGACATGGTGGGGACTCTGTGGAGCTGATTGAGCTACATTGTCATGATGACTCATGAGTCACTCTCCTGGCAAGTAGTTTAGCAGTTAACTGATTCTTACAGATCACTGATCAGCTCTCAGACTCACACAGCCATAATGAGTCAATGCATTACCTTTAAGCTACCAGGTTTGTTCATCGGGAGGATTGCCACCTAGCAACAGCAGGTGGGTTATGTAGTAAGCATCCTGATTTTCCACTGTAAGGCAGGGAAGTGAAATTTTTGAATCACTAATCTGGCAACACTAACAGTGAAGTTGCACTTGCCCAGCAGGCTAGGTTGTGCACAGGTCACATGCACACTAGCAGCTGGGCTGGGCTAACACTCACTGGGGGAGATTCAAATGTTTGAAAAGTTGGCTGGGTGTCTGTTTTTCCTGACTATTAGATAGGAAAAAACAGACTCCCAACTGACTTTTCAAACATTTGAATCTCCCCCACTGAATCAGATTTTTCTTCAGCGCTGAAGAATGGGGATGCAGTCTCAGTCTTTCTGGCTGACACACTGTTATTTCCTCATATATTGCAAAAATGGACAGAAAAACCTTGGTAAAGGGTATATCAGTGTCCCCTACTCCCTCATCTGAGACACAGAGGGAATGAGAAATCCTTCAGAGAGAATACCTGATGGCCAATTCACATTCTGAGGTACAACTCTGAGCTAATCATTCAGATCTTTCTCCATATTATGGTAAGTTTGTTGCTAATAAATACAAATAATATGGATTTCTCACAGGGATGCCTGTTCAGGCCAATCTATTTTATCACTCCCTGAAACTGCCCATAGCAGGCAAATCTAGCTTGTCCAGAGCTGACAGAACAGTACTGCCCACAGCTGGCAATATACCTCTGCCCGGAGCTGGCAGCAAGTGGAGACCCAAAATATGATTAAAGGGTACTCTCATGACAAACCCATTGCTGGTCCTTCCCATATTGCTTAATCCTCAAGTCCCTCCTCTGTGGTAGATGCAGAGTCAGGATAGCTGTGTCTTCAACGTCTCATTGGGCACTGAGGAGCTTTCTGTCAGAGACCGAGGATAGAGGATGCAGCACTGGTTTCAGTCACAGATATACAGTACTGCATATTTCGCTAGTGACTGTATCAGACATGAATATACAAAAAAAACACACACAAAGGTTTGTCACTGTGTTATCATCATCCTTCTCACGTAGTACAGTAGTTGTGAGGAAATAATAATCCCTCAGACTCTGGAGGTAAAAATGGACTCTGATCATAATAAACCATTTTCTGAGGTACAGTAGGCGCATGTTCAAGACTGATGTTGTCACTAAAATAAACAAATCCTCACAGGGATGTCAGCTGAGGCGTATACAAAAAGCATTAAAAACCCATCTCTGAATAAGAGATAATGTGACTGTTGGCCAATGTCACTAACACTTTCCCTTCCTAATAATCCCCACACTTCTGAATGGGAATCGTAATACCAGATCGCAGGGGAGGCTCTAGCTGCCAGGACACTTCTGCCTAACCTATACTCCATCCCAGAGCCGGCCCTAACCAATATGATGCCCCAGGCAAGATTTTGGCTGGTGCCCCCTAGCACCGCCGCTGGTTCCACCTCTGACCTTGCACCTCTTTCCCAGCACCATCACCCCTCATCCATAGCACTCCTCATTTTGGTGTTTGTACCCCCTATATTTTAAATAGGAACAGTTCGCACATTTGGCGCACAGCCCAAAAAGGGGTGTGTTTTTGCTGAGAAGGGGCATGGCCACACAATAGTAACCCTAACTCCAATTACGCCACACAGTACTGCAACTTTATTCACATTTGATCATGCGATAGTGTCCATAATTCATATTACATCCCACAGTAGTATCACTTTACCTTATAAACGGTACTCCTCACAGTAGAGCCCCTTATTCACATTACATCACACTGAATTGCTCCTTATTCACATTACACCACACCCTATTGCTCTTTATTCACATTAGACGACACTGTAGAGCCCTTTCTATACGCAACGCCACATACTAGAGCACCTTATACACATAATGCCACACAGTAATGCCCCTTACACATATGAGACACATTATTAATGTCCTTATAAACATAATGCGCCTTACACATTATGACAATCTTCATTAATGCCCTTTTACACATAGTGTCCCTTACACATATGCTGCACATTATTAATGCCCTTATACACATAATGACACACATAGTGCCCCCTACACATTTGCTGCACATTATTAGTGCCTCTATACACATAATGACACACATACAGTAGTACCCTGTTACACATATGCCGCACATTATTAATGCCCTTATACACATAATGACACACATAGTGGCCCTTTACACATATGTTGCACATTATTAATGCATTTTTACATGACACACATAATGCTCCTTACACATATTCCGAACTCTACTGCACAACCAACCCACTCACATGCACACAGCACTCACACTGCCACTAACACTGTGACCTCTGCCTAAATACAGATGTGTCCTCATAAATCTTGCCTCAATGCTAACGTCGGGCACACCTTTTTTATGAAAATGCATCTTATTTGCAGTGCTATGTGGCTAGGATGCACAAGCAGCTTCTGCTGATTAAAATGATATGCAGCATGCCTATATACTGTGTGAGTCTGTGGCTGTATCTGCATATGAAATGCTACACACAGAATATAGGCATGCCGCATATCATTTTAATCAGCAGAAGCTGCTGATGCCCTTAGGCATATCAAATGCCCTAGGCAATTACCTAGTTTGCCTATGCCTATGGTCGGCTCTGCTCCATCCTCACACTGGGCTTTGCATTTGCAATCTGAGGTGCATGAAAATTCTAAACAGGCATTAAGGTCTACACTTATTAAATAATATTATATGGTGCTGAGGATTCTCATAGGCCTGCTTGATATGTCAAGTCTCTTCTCCCAGTTTTTGATGCAGCTCTTAATGCATTACTGTGTGATAAACTGTTGATTTCTCAAATAAAACTTTGAGAAAAACTATTAACATTACAGTTGCAGCAGGTCCTCTGCTATATGTCCTGGGCTAGGCAGAAAGGAAGGATAATCTGTATGCTCCCTGGATACACTTTTTCTAAGGCCCTTCTAAAAAATATCAGCAGGGCTACTGTATTGTGGGACAAGCAGTTAACTATTTTACAAACTTTAGAATAGTATCATCGCTCGCTAGAGCAGGCTTATCAATACTAGAATCAAAGTATATGCACTATTCTAGTCTCTCACACATAGACCTGGTTGGACCAGAGTTTCTGTCAGGAGTAATGTCTTGTTGTTACATGGTTCACAGGTCCTTTGTGGTGCTGGAGCCTACAGCTCAAGGTAAACATACTGTATGGTATAGAGTAAAGAGAGCTTACCACATCAAAATGGTTCAAGACAATACAAGTTGGTGTCAACTTGCCATTAATTTAATTTCTCATCAAAGGCATATACAGTACACTGCTTGATATGCAGTCCCATCTGAATTATATATTACAAACCGTTCTTTGACTAGGACAAATTAGAGATGGAAAACCCATTTTTGCATAGCTGATCAGTCATAACTTCCCTATCAAAAATATATAAATACATAAAATAAAAATTAACATTTGTCATTCAGACCAGTATTAAATGTAAGAGTTCAAAACAACTTTTCAAAAACCATAAGATTCAGTGTGGAAACTAAGTTTGCATGGCATTTTCTTTTTACTAAACCAGAATGGTATATGCATTAAAACAGATCTCCAGAATGCTTTCCTTCCCATTTCCATACAACAGTAGGTTACAATTTTATTGTATAAAGGCCCATACACACTTGACGATAAAATGAGCGACGTCGTTCATTTCAGCCCTCATCAATGACATCGCTCATTATATCGTCAAGTGTGTATGCATCCGACGACCACCGATGCGCGGTCCCGCAGGATGTTAACGACCCTCGCTTATCTGTGGAGCATGTATGCTCAATTTCCACTATGGTCGTTACCGACCAGAGACGTCGTTGAATGTGTATGGTGTGAACGACCAACGACCAAGCCACTGTTCACCAGCCCTGTTCCCAGCTCATTATTTTAATAAACTGTTCAGCTTGGATGCTTCAACGATGAATGGTCTTTGGTCTTTGGTCGTTGGTAGTGTGTATGCTCATGTCGTTTGCTCAGCTGTTCAAGGGAAGTTCAAGGGAAGTCGTTAACGACGGTCGTTAACGATGTGTGCATCGTCAAGTGTGTATGGGCCTTAATGCTTTTATTCCAGTGTCCTGTCATGTTATTTTGCTTCTCAAACACACCTTATATTTTACCTATTGGAACAATAGTAGTCACCACATTTATCCAGCCATATGGAGTCTAGAGAGTGGTATACATAAACAATTTGCTAAAATCATATACCACAGGGACTTAACAGTATCTTTCATAACAGAATTGGCCTTTATCATAAACTGCCATAATAGGGCAGTCAACAGAGCAGTGGCCTCTACAGGCAAGATCCCTAATGTTGAATCCTGATAAAGCACCCGTTCTTTCCAGTACATGTTTTGAATAATGGAACCTGCCTCCTCCAAAGAAATGGGGAGCAATAGAGAGTTTGGCTCCCACTTTCTTGCCAAAGCCAACAATTTCTCTCAATGATTTAGTGGCACTAACCTGGACAAAGTTAGATCTCTCTTACACATTTTCTCTCCTATGTAGGAACTCACTAGCTCTCCTCAGGTTTTCTTAAAAACTAGAGATGAGCGGGTTCGGTTCGTCGAGATCCGACCCCCCCAAACTTCACATGGTTTACACGGGTCCGAGGCAGCCTCGGTTCTTCCCGCCTATCACGCAAAACCCGAACGGGGGAAAACATCATCATCCTGCTGTCGAATTCTCGCGAGATTCGGATTCCATATAAAGAGCAGCGCGTCACCGCCATTTTCACTCGTGCATTGTCAAGATAGAAAGAGGACGTGGCTACATTCTCTGCCTGAAAAGCTCAATATCTGTGCTCAGTGTGCTGCATTGTGGTGACCACCAGTATATAGTAGTACAGTACAGTAGGCCATTGCTGTATCTTGCAGCTCTGTGTCCGACTCAGTTCTAGTATCCTGATCAGTGCTCAATATCTGTGCTGCATTGTGGTGACCAGTATATATTAGTACAGTGCTGCATTGTGGTGACCATAAGTATATAGTAGAACAGTACAGTAGGCCATTGCTGTATCTTGCTGCCCTGTGTCAGACTCCATTCTTGTATCCTATCAGTGCTCAATATCTGTGCTGCATTGTGGTGACCAGTATATAGTAGTACAGTGCTGCATTGTGGTGACCAAAAGTATATAGTAGTACAGTACAGTAGGCCATTGCTGTATCTTGCAGCTCTGTGTCAGACTCGTTTCTAGTATCCTGATCAGTGCTCAATATCTGTGCTGCATTGTGGTGACCAGTATATAGTAGTACAGTGCTGCATTGTGGTGACCACCAGTATATAGTAGTACAGTACAGTAGGTCATAGCTGTATCTTGCTGCACTGTGTCACTTCTAGTATCCTGATCAGTGCTTAATATCTGTGCTCAATATCTGTGCTGCATTGTGGTGACCAGTATATAGTAGTACAGTGCTGCATTGTGGTGACCACCAGTATATAGTAGTACCATAAAGTAGGCCATTGCTGTATCTTGCAGCTCTGTGTCAGACTCAGTTCTAGTATACTGATCAGTGCTCAATATATGTGCTACATTGTGGTGACCAGTATATAGTAGTACAGTGCTGCATTGTGGTGACCACCAGTATATAGTAGTACAGCACAGTAGGCCATTGCTGTATCTTGCAGCTCTGTGTCAGACTCAGTTCTAGTATCCTGATCAGTGCTCAATATCTGTGCTGCATTGTGGTAACCAGTATATAGTAGTACAGTGCTACATTGTGGTGACCACCAGTATATAATAGTACAGTACAGTAGGCCATTGCTGTATCTTGCTGCTCTGTGTCACTTCTAGTATCCTGATCAGTGCTCAATATCTGTGCTGCATTGTGGTGACCAGTATATAGTAGTACAGTGCTGCATTGTGGTGACCACCAGTATATAGTAGTACAGTACAGTAGGCCATTGCTGTATCTTGCAGCTCTGTGTTAGACTCAGTTCTAGTATCCTGATCAGTGCTCAATATCTGTGCTGCATTGTGGTGACCAGTATATAGTAGTACAGTGCTGCATTGTGGTGACAACCAGTATATAGTAGTAAAGTACAGTAGGCCATTGCTGTATCTTGCAGCTCCATGTCAGACTCCGTTCTAGTATCCTGATCAGTGCTCAATATCTGTGCTGCATTGTGGTGACCAGTATATAGTAGTACAGTGCTGCATTGTGGTGACCACCAGTATATAGTAGTACAAGACAGTAACCATTGCTGTATCTTGCAGCTCCGTGTCAGACTCAGTTCTAGTATCCTGATCAGTGCTCAATATCTGTGCTGCATTGTGGTGACCAGTATATAGTAGTACAGTGCTGCATTGTGGTGACCACCAGTATATAGTAGTACAGTACAGTAGGTCATAGCTGTATCTTGCTGCACTGTGTCACTTCTAGTATCCTGATCAGTGCTTAATATCTGTGCTCAGTGTCAGTGCTGCATTGTGGTGACTAAAAGTCCAGTGTCTTGTGCTGCATCTTGCTGCTCTAGGGTGCTGTGGTAGTGTCCTGTCACTGTGCATAGGTCATCATCATTCCAGTCACAGTGGTATCTGGTATTTATAGTGGTATCTAATTCCAGACATTACTGCCGTCTAATTCCAGATATATTACTGGCATATAATTCCACACATTAAAAAATGGAGAACAAAAATGTGGAGGGTAAAATAGGGAAGATCAAGATCCACTTCCACCTAGTGCTGAAGCTGCTGCCACTAGTCATGGCAGAGACGATGAAATGCCATCGTCTGCCAAGGCCGATGCCCAATGTCATAGTAGAGAGCACGTAAAATAGAGATGAGCGCCGGAAATTTTTCGGGTTTTGTGTTTTGGTTTTGGGTTCGGTTCCGCGGCCGTGTTTTGGGTTCGACCGCGTTTTGGCAAAACCTCACCGAATTTTTTTTGTCGGATTCGGGTGTGTTTTAGATTCGGGTGTTTTTTTCAAAAAACCCTAAAAAACAGCTTAAATCATAGAATTTGGGGGTAATTTTGATCCCAAAGTATTATTAACCTCAAAAAACATAATTTAAACTCATTTTCAGCCTATTCTGAACACATCACACCTCACAATATTATTTTTAGTCCTAAAATTTGCACCGAGGTCGCTGTGTGAGTAAGATAAGCGACCCTAGTGGCCGACACAAACACCGGGCCCATCTAGGAGTGGCACTGCAGTGTCACGCAGGATGTCCCTTCCAAAAAACCCTCCCCAAACAGCACATGACGCAAAGAAAAACAGAGGCGCAATGAGGTAGCTGTGTGAGTAAGATTAGCGACCCTAGTGGCCGACACAAACACCGGGCCCATCTAGGAGTGGCACTGCAGTGTCACGCAGGATGTCCCTTCCAAAAAACCCTCCCCAAACAGCACATGACGCAAAGAAAAAAAGAGGCACAATGAGGTAGCTGACTGTGTGAGAAAGATAAGCGACCCTAGTGGCCGACACAAACACCGGGCCCATCTAGGAGTGGCACTGCAGTGTCACGCAGGATGTCCCTTCCAAAAAACCCTCCCCAAACAGCACATGACGCAAAGAAAAAAAGAGGCGCAATGAGGTAGCTGACTGTGTGAGAAAGATAAGCGACCCTAGTGGCCGACACAAACACCGGGCCCATCTAGGAGTGGCACTGCAGTGTCACGCAGGATGTCCCTTCCAAAAAACCCTCCCCAAACAGCACATGACGCAAAGAAAAAAAGAGGCGCAATGAGGTAGCTGTGTGAGTAAGATTAGCGACCCTAGTGGCCGACACAAACACCGGGCCCATCTAGGAGTGGCACTGCAGTGTCACGCAGGATGTCCCTTCCAAAAAACCCTCCCCAAACAGCACATGACGCAAAGAAAAAAAGAGGCGCAATGAGGTAGCTGACTGTGTGAGAAAGATAAGCGACCCTAGTGGCCGACACAAACACCGGGCCCATCTAGGAGTGGCACTGCAGTGTCACGCAGGATGTCCCTTCCAAAAAACCCTCCCCAAACAGCACATGACGCAAAGAAAAAAAGAGGCGCAATGAGGTAGCTGTGTGAGAAAGATAAGCGACCCTAGTGGCCGACACAAACACCGGGCCCATCTAGGAGTGGCACTGCAGTGTCACGCAGGATGTCCCTTCCAAAAAACCCTCCCCAAACAGCACATGACGCAAAGAAAAATAAAAGAAAAAAGAGGTGCAAGATGGAATTGTCCTTGGGCCCTTCCCACCCACCCTTATGTTGTATAAACAAAACAGGACATGCACACTTTAACCAACCCATCATTTCAGTGACAGGGTCTGCCACACGACTGTGACTGAAATGACGGGTTGGTTTGGACCCCCACCAAAAAAGAAGCAATTAATCTCTCCTTGCACAAACTGGCTCTACAGAGGCAAGATGTCCACCTCATCATCATCCTCCGATATATCACCGTGTACATCCCCCTCCTCACAGATTATCAATTCGTCCCCACTGGAATCCACCATGTCAGCTCCCTGTGTACTTTGTGGAGGCAATTGCTGCTGGTCAATGTCTCCGCGGAGGAATTGATTATAATTCATTTTAATGAACATCATCTTCTCCACATTTTCTGGATGTAACCTCGTACGCCGATTGCTGACAAGGTGAGCGGCGGCACTAAACACTCTTTCGGAGTACACACTTGTGGGAGGGCAACTTAGGTAGAATAAAGCCAGTTTGTGCAAGGGCCTCCAAATTGCCTCTTTTTCCTGCCAGTATAAGTACGGACTGTGTGACGTGCCTACTTGGATGCGGTCACTCATATAATCCTCCACCATTCTATCAATGGTGATAGAATCATATGCAGTGACAGTAGACGACATGTCCGTAATGGTTGTCAGGTCCTTCAGTCCGGACCAGATGTCAGCATCAGCAGTCGCTCCAGACTGCCCTGCATCACCGCCAGCGGGTGGGCTCGGAATTCTGAGCCTTTTCCTCGCAGCCCCAGTTGCGGGAGAATGTGAAGGAGGAGATGTTGACAGGTCGCGTTCCGCTTGACTTGACAATTTTCTCACCAGCAGGTCTTTGAAACCCAGCAGACTTGTGTGCGCCGGAAAGAGAGATCCAAGGTAGGTTTTAAATCTAGGATCGAGCACGGTGGCCAAAATGTAGTGCTCTGATTTCAACAGATTGACCACCCGTGAATCCTTGTTAAGCGAATTAAGGGCTCCATCCACAAGTCCCACATGCCTTGCGGAATCGCTCTGTCTTAGCTCCTCCTTCAATGTCTCCAGCTTCTTCTGCAAAAGCCTGATGAGGGGAATGACCTGACTCAGGCTGGCAGTGTCTGAACTGACTTCACGTGTGGCAAGTTCAAAAGGTTGCAGAACCTTGCACAACGTTGAAATCATTCTCCACTGCGCTTGAGACAGGTGCATTCCACCTCCTATATCGTGGTCAGTTGTATAGGCTTGAATGGCCTTTTGCTGCTCCTCCAACCTCTGAAGCATATAGAGGGTTGAATTCCACCTCGTTACCACCTCCTGCTTCAGATGATGGCAGGGCAGGTTCAGGCGTTTTTGGTGGTGCTCCAGTCTTCTGTACGTGCTGCCTGTACGCCGAAAGTGTCCCGCAATTTTTCTGGCCACCGACAGCATCTCTTGCACGCCCCTGTCGTTTTTTAAAAAATTCTGCACCACCAAATTCAAGGTATGTGCAAAACATGGGACGTGCTGGAATTTGCCCAGATGTAATGCACGCACAATATTGCTGGCGTTGTCCGATGCCACAAATCCACAGGAGAGTCCAATTGGGGTAAGCCATTCCGCGATGATCTTCCTCAGTTGCCGTAAGAGGTTTTCAGCTGTGTGCGTATTCTGGAAACCGGTGATACAAAGCGTAGCCTGCCTAGGAACGAGTTGGCGTTTGCGAGATGCTGCTACTGGTGCCGCCGCTGCTGTTCTTGCGGCGGGAGTCCATACATCTACCCAGTGGGCTGTCACAGTCATATAGTCCTGACCCTGCCCTGCTCCACTTGTCCACATGTCCGTGGTTAAGTGGACATTGGGTACAGCTGCATTTTTTAGGACACTGGTGACTCTTTTTCTGAGGTCTGTGTACATTTTCGGTATCGCAACCCTAGAGAAATGGAACCTAGATGGTATTTGGTACCGGGGACACAGTACCTCCAACAAGTCTTTAGTTGGCTCTGCAGTTATGATGGATACCGGAACCACGTTTCTCACCACCCAGGATGTCAAGGCCTCAGTTATCCGCTTTGCAGTAGGATGACTGCTGTGATATTTAATCTTCCTCGCAAATGACTGTTGGACAGTCAATTGCTTGGTGGAAGTAGTAAAAGTGGTCTTACGACTTCCTCTCTGGGATGACCATCGACTCCCAGCAGCAACAACAGCAGCGCCAGCAGCAGTAGGCGTTACACGCAAGGATGCATCGGAGGAATCCCAGGCAGGAGAGGAATCGTCAGAATTGCCAGTGACATGGCCTGCAGGACTATTGGCATTCCTGGGGAAGGAGGAAATTGACACTGAGGGAGTTGGTGGGGTGGTTTGCGTGAGCTTGGTTACAAGAGGAAGGGATTTACTGGTCAGTGGAGTGCTTCCGCTGTCACCCAAAGTTTTTGAACTTGTCACTGACTTATTATGAATGCGCTGCAGGTGACGTATAAGGGAGGATGTTCCGAGGTGGTTAACGTCCTTACCCCTACTTATTACAGCTTGACAAAGGGAACACACGGCTTGACACCTGTTGTCCGCATTTCTGGTGAAATACCTCCACACCGAAGAGCTGATTTTTTTGGTATTTTCACCTGGCATGTCAACGGCCATATTCGTCCCACGGACAACAGGTGTCTCCCCGGGTGCCTGACTTAAACAAACCACCTCACCATCAGAATCCTCCTTGTCAATTTCCTCCCCAGCGCCAGCAACACCCATATCCTCCTCATCCTGGTGGACTTCAACACTGACATCTTCAATCTCACTATCAGGAACTGGACTGCGGGTGCTCCTTCCAGCACTTGCAGGGGGCGTGCAAATGGTGGAAGGCGCATGCTCTTCACATCCAGTGTTGGGAAGGTCAGGCATCGCAACCGACACAATTGGACTCTCCTTGTGGATTTGGGATTTCGAAGAACGCACAGTTCTTTGCTGTGCTTTTGCCAGCTTGAGTCGTTTCATTTTTCTAGCGAGAGGCTGAGTGCTTCCATCCTCATGTGAAGCTGAACCACTAGCCATGAACATAGGCCAGGGCCTCAGCCGTTCCTTGCCACTCCGTGTGGTAAATGGCATATTGGCAAGTTTACGCTTCTCCTCCGACAATTTTAGTTTAGGTTTTGGAGTCCTTTTTTTTCTGATATTTGGTGTTTTGGATTTGACATGCTCTGTACTATGACATTGGGCATCGGCCTTGGCAGACGACGTTGCTGGCATTTCATCGTCTCGGCCATGACTAGTGGCAGCAGCTTCAGCACGAGGTGGAAGTGGATCTTGATCTTTCCCTAATTTTGGAACCTCAACTTTTTTGTTCTCCATATTTTATAGGCAGAACTAAAAGGCACCTCAGGTAAACAATGGAGATGGATGGATTGGATACTAGTATACAATTATGGACGGACTGCCACGGTTAGGTGGTATAAAAAAACCACGGTTAGGTGGTATATATTATAATAATAATACAATTATGGATGGACGGACTGCCTGCCGACTGCCGACACAGAGGTAGCCACAGCCGTGAACTACCGCACTGTACACTGGTTGATAAAGAGATAGTAGTATACTCGTAACAACTAGTATGACACTATGACGGTATAAAGAATGGAAAAAAAACCACGGTTAGGTGGTATATATTATAATAATAATACAATTATGGATGGACGGACTGCCTGCCGACTGCCGACACAGAGGTAGCCACAGCCGTGAACTACCGCACTGTACACTGGTTGATAAAGAGATAGTAGTATACTCGTAACAACTAGTATGACACTATGACGACGGTATAAAGAAAGAAAAAAAAATACCACGGTTAGGTGGTATATATTGTAATACAATTATGGATGGACGGACTGCCTGCCGAGTTCCGACTGCCGACACAGAGGTAGCCACAGCCGTGAACTACCGCACTGTACTGTGTCTGCTGCTAATATAGACTGGTTGATAAAGAGATAGTATACAATACATACAACAATATACTACTATACTGGTGGTCAGGCACTGGTCACCACTAGTCACACTGGCAGTGGCACTCCTGCAGCAAAAGTGTGCACTGTTTAATTTTAAATTAATATAATATTATGTACTCCTGGGGGCTCCTGCTATAACAACCTGCAGTGCTCCCCAGTCTCCCCCACAATTATTATAAGCTTTGCCTTTTATACATTGATGTGCAGCACACTGGGCTGAGCTGAGTGCACACAGACTGAGTCACACTGTGTGACTGGCTGCTGCTGTGTATCGTTTTTTTTCAGGCAGAGAACGGATATAGCAGAGAACGGATATATTATATTAAAATAAATAAAAGTTAACTAACAACAACTGCACTGGTCACTGTGGTAAACTCTGTCTGACTCTGCACAATCTCTCTCTCTCTTCTAATCTAATTTCTAATGGAGAGGACGCCAGCCACGTCCTCTCCCTATCAATCTCAATGCACGTGTGAAAATGGCGGCGACGCGCGGCTCCTTATATAGAATCCGAGTCTCGCGAGAATCCGACAGCGTCATGATGACGTTCGGGCGCGCTCGGGTTAACCGAGCAAGGCGGGAGGATCCGAGTCTGCTCGGACCCGTGAAAAAAACATGAAGTTCGTGCGGGTTCGGTTTCAGAGAAACCGAACCCGCTCATCTCTAACGTAAAATCCAAAAAACAAAAGTTCGGTAAAATTACCCAAAAATCTAAATTAAAAGCATCTGAGGAGAAGCGTAAACTTGCCAATATGCCATTTACGACACGGAGTGGCAAGGAACGGCTGAGGCCCTCTCCTATGTTCCTCATGACTAGTGGGTCAGCTTCACATGAGGATGGAAGCACTCATCCTCCCGCTAAAAAAATTAAAAGAGTTAAGCTGGCAAAAGCACAGCAAAGAACTGTGGATTCTTCTAAATCACAAATCCCCAAGGAGAGTCCAATTGTGTCGGTTGCGATGCCTGACCTTCCCAACACTGGACGGGAAGAGGTGGCTCCTTCCACCATTTGCACGTCCCCTGCAAGTGCTGGAAGGAGCACCCACAGTACAGTTCCTGATATTCAAATTGAAGATGTCACTGTTGAAGTACACCAGGATGTGGATATGGGTGTTGCTGGCGCTGAGGAGGAAATTGACCAGGAGGATTCTGATGGTGAGGTGGTTTGTTTAAGTCAGGAACCTGGGGAGACACCTGTTGTCCGTGGGATGAATAAGGCCATTGACATGCCTGGTCAAAATACAAAACAAAATCACCTCTTCGGTGTGGCATTATTTCAACAGAAATGGGGACAACTGGTGTCAAGCCATGTGTTGCTTTTGTCAAGCTGTAATAAGTAGGGGTAAGGACGCTAACCACCTAGGAACATCCTCCCTAATACGTCACCTGGAGCGTATTCATCAGAAGTCATTGACAAGTCCAAAAACTTTGGGTGACAGCGGAAGCAGTCCACTTACAGTGACAACAAAATCCCTTCTTCCTCTTGCACCCAAACTCCTGCAAACCACACCACCAACTCAGTGTCAATTTCCTCCTTAGACAGGAACGCCAATAGTCCTGCAGGCCATGTCACTGGCAAGTCTGACGATCCGATGGATCCTTGAGTGTAACGCCTACTGCTGCTGGCGCTGCTGTTGTTGCTGCTGGGAGTCGATCGTCATCCCAGAGGGGAAGTCGGAAGACCACTTGTACTACTTCCAGTAAGCAATTGACTGTCCAACAGTCCTTTGCGAGGAAGATAAAATATCACAGCAGTCATCCTGTTGCAAAGCAGATAACTCAGGCATTGACAACTATGTTGGTGTTAGACGTGCGTCCGGTATCCGCCGTTAGTTCAAAGGGACTTAAAGAATTTCTTGAGGTAGTGTGTCCCCGGTACCAAATACCATATAGGTTCCACTTCTCTAGGCAGGCGATACCGAGAATGTACACAGACGTCAGAAAAAGAGTCACCAGTGTCCTAAAAAAATGCAGTTGTACCCAATGTCCACTTAATCACGGACATGTGGACAAGTGGAGCAGGGCAGACTAAGGACTATATAACTGTGACAGCCCACTGGGTAGATGTACTGCCTCCCGCAGCAACAACAGCAGTGGCGGCATCAGTAGCAGCATCTCGCAAACGCCAACTCGTTCCTAGGCAGGCTACGCTTTGTATCACCGCTTTCCATAAGAGGCATACAGCTCACATCCTCTTACGGAAACTGAGGAACATCATCGCAGATTGGCTTACCCCAATTGGACTCTCCTGGGGATTTGTGACATCGGACAACGCCACCAATATTGTGCGTGCATTACATGTGGGCAACTTCCAGCACGTCCCATGTTTTGCACATACAATGAATTTGGTGGTGCAAAATTTTTTTAAAAACGACAGGGGCGTTCAAGAGATGCTGTCGGTGGCCCGAAGAATTGCGGGCCACTTTCGGCATTCAGCCCCCACGTGCCGAAGACTGGAGAACCAGCAAACACCCCTTAACCTGCCCCGCCATCAGCTGAAGCAAGAGGTGGTAACGAGGTAGAATTCAACCCTCTATATGCTTCAGAGGATGGAGGAGTAGCAAAAGGCCATTCAAGCCTATACATCTGCCTACGATATAGGCAAAGGAGGGGGATGCACCTGACTCAAGCGCAGTGGAGAATGATGTCAACGTTGTGCAAGGTTCTGCAACCCTTTGAACTTGCCACACATGAAGTCAGTTCAGACACTGCCAGCCTGAATCAGGTCATTCCCCTCATCAGGCTTTTGCAGAAGCAGCTGGAGAGATTGAAGGAGGAGCTAAAATGGAGCAATTCTGCTAGGCATGTGGGACTTGTGGATGGAGCCCTTCATTCGCTTAACCAGGATTCATGGGTGGTCAATCTGTTGAAATCAGAGCACTACATTTTGGCCACCGTGCTTGATCCTAGGGTTAATGCCTACATTGTATCTCTCTTTCCGTCAGACACAAGTCTGCAGATGTTCAAAGACCTGCTGGTGAGACACTTGTCAAGTCAAGCGGAACGTAACCCGCCAACAGCTCCTCCTTCATTTTCTACCGCCACTGGAGCTGCCATGAAAAGGATCAAATTTCCAAAACCACCTGCTGGCGGTGATGCAGGGCAGTCAAAAGCGAAAACTGACATCTGGTTCGGACTGAAGGACCTGCCAATGATTACTGACATGTCGTCTACTGTCACTGCATATGATTCTGTCACCATTGAATGAATGGAGGGGGATTATATGAGTGACCGCATCCAAGTAGTCACGTCAGACAGTCCGTACGTATACTGGAGGAAAAAGAGGCAATTTGGAGGCCCTTGCACAAACTGGCTTTATTTTATCTAAGTTGCCCCCCTCCAGTGTGTACTCCAAAAGAGTGTTTAGTGCAGCCAGTCACCTTGTCAGCGATCGGCATAAGAGGTTACTTCCACAAAATGTGGAGAAGATGATGTTCATAAAAATTAATTATAATCAATTCCTCCGTGGAGACATTTACCAGCAATTGCCTCCAGAAAGTACACAGGGACCTATGTTGGTGGATTCCAGTGGGGACGAATTAATACTCTGTGAGGAGGGGGATGTACACAGTGAAAGGGGTGAGGAATCGGACGATGAGGAGGAGGTGAACATCTTACCTCTGTAGAGCCAGTTTGTGCAAGGAGAGATTGACTGCTTCTTTTTTGGTGGGGGCCCAAACCAACCAGTCATTTCAGCCACAGTCGTGTGGCAGATCCTGTCGCTGAAATGATGGGTTTGTTAAAGTGTGCATGTCCTGTTTATACAACATAAGGGTGGGTGGGAGGGCCCAAGGACAATCCATCTTGCACCTCTTTTTTTATTTATCTTTGCATCATGTGATGTTTGGGGCCAATTTTTTTTAAGTGTCATCCTGTCAGACACTGCAATGCCACTCCTAGATGGGCCAAGTGTTTGTGCCGGCCACTTGGGTTGCTTAGCTTAGTCATCCAGCGACCTCGGTGCAAATTTTAGGACTAAAAATAATATTGTGAGGTGTGTGGTGTTCAGAATACACTGGAAATGAGTGGAAATTATGGTTATTGAGGTTAATAATACTATGGGATCAAAATTACTCCCAAATTCAGGAGCATACCCAGGCGTTGTAGGGAAGTCATACAGGCACGTGGAGGCCACACACACTACTGAGCCTCATTTTGACTTGTTTTAAGGACATTACATCAAAGTTGGATCAGCCTGTAGTGTGTTTTTCCACTTTAATTTTGAGTGTGACTCCAAATCCAGACCTCCATGGGTTAATAAATTTGATCTCCATTGATCATTTTTGTGTGATTCTGTTGTCAGCACATTCAACTATGTAAAGAACAAAGTATTTAATTAGAATATTTTAGAGATGAGCGGGTTCGGTTCCTCGGAAACCGAACCCGCCCGAACTTCATGTTTTTTTACACGGGTCCGAGCGACTCGGATCTTCCCGCCTTGCTCGGTTAACCCGAGCGCGCCCGAACGTCATCATCCCGCTGTCGGATTCTCGCGAGGCTCGTATTCTATCGCGAGACTCGGATTCTATATAAGGAGCCGCGCGTCGCCGCCATTTTCACACGTGCATTGAGATTCATAGGGAGAGGACGTGGCTGGCGTCCTCTCCGTTTATAGAGAAGCGAGTGAGACTAGAGTAGAGAGAGACACAGTAGTAATTTTGGGGAGCATTAGGAGGAGTACTACTACTTGCTGAAGTGATAGATAGATAGTGTGACTGTATAATGTATATCTGACTTGTGGGGGAGACACTGACAGTGGGGAGCAGTTAGAGTCTGAGAGCAGGACTCAGGAGTACATATAACGTACAGTGCACACTTTTGCTGCCAGAGTGCCACACTGCCATTGTGACCACACTGACCACCAGTATAATATATATTGTGATTGTCTGCTTAGGAGTACTACTTGCAAGTTGCTGATAGTGTGACCAGTGACCTGACCACCAGTTTAATAATCACCACCAGTTTAATATATATATATATATATATATATATATATAAAATTGTATATAATATATATATATAATATTGTATACCACCTACCCGGTTTTTTTTTTCTTTATTCTTCTTTATACATACTACTATAGTAGCTTACTGTAGCAGTCTGCGGTGCTGCTGAGCTGACAGTGTCCAGCAGGTCCGTCATCAGTCATTACATAATAAATATATATACCTGTCCGGCTGCAGTACTAGTGATATTATATATATATATATATATATTAATTTCATCTCATTATCATCCAGTCTATATTAGCAGCAGACACAGTACGGTAGTCCACGGCTGTAGCTACCTCTGTGTCGGCAGTCGCTGGTCCATCCATAATTGTATACCACCTACCCGTGTTTTTTTTTTTTTCTTTCTTCTTGATACATACTACTATAGTAGCTTACTGTAGCAGTCTGCGGTGCTGCTGAGCTGACAGTGTCCAGCAGGTCCGTCATCAGTCATTACATAATAAATATATATACCTGTCCGGCTGCAGTACTAGTGATATTATATATATATATATATATATATATTAATTTCATCTCATTATCATCCAGTCTATATTAGCAGCAGACACAGTACGGTAGTCCACGGCTGTAGCTACCTCTGTGTCGGCAGTCGCTGGTCCATCCATAATTGTATACCACCTACCCGTGTTTTTTTTTTTTTTTTTCTTCTTGATACATACTACTATAGTAGCTTACTGTAGCAGTCTGCGGTGCTGCTGAGCTGACAGTGTCCAGCAGGTCCGTCATCAGTCATTACATAATAAATATATATACCTGTCCGGCTGCAGTACTAGTGATATTATATATATATATATATATATATATATATTAATTTCATCTCATTATCATCCAGTCTATATTAGCAGCAGACACAGTATGGTAGTCCACGGCTGTAGCTACCTCTGTGTCGGCAGTCGCTGGTCCATCCATAATTGTATACCACCTACCCGTGTTTTTTTTTTTTCTTTCTTCTTGATACATACTACTATAGTAGCTTATTGTAGCAGTCTGCGGTGCTGCTGAGCTGACAGTGTCCAGCAGGTCCGTCATCAGTCATTACATAATAAATATATATACCTGTCCGGCTGCAGTACTAGTGATATTATATATATATATATATATTAATTTCATCTCATTATCACCCAGTCTATATTAGCAGCAGACACAGTACGGTAGTCCACGGCTGTAGCTACCTCTGTGTCGGCAGTCGCTGGTCCATCCATAAGTATACTAGTATCCATCCATCTCCATTGTTTACCTGATGTGCCTTTTAGTTGTGCCTATTAAAATATGGAGAACAAAAATGTTGAGGTTCCAAAATTAGGGAAAGATCAAGATCCACTTCCACCTCGTGCTGAAGCTGCTGCCACTAGTCATGGCCGAGACGATGAAATGCCAGCAACGTCGTCTGCCAAGGCCGATGCCCAATGTCATAGTACAGAGCATGTAAAATCCAAAACACCAAATATCAGTAAAAAAAGGACTCCAAAATCTAAAATAAAATTGTCGGAGGAGAAGCGTAAACTTGCCAATATGCCATTTACCACACGGAGTGGCAAGGAACGGCTGAGGCCCTGGCCTATGTTCATGGCTAGTGGTTCAGCTTCACATGAGGATGGAAGCACTCAGCCTCTCGCTAGAAAAATGAAAAGACTCAAGCTGGCAAAAGCACCGCAAAGAACTGTGCGTTCTTCGAAATCCCAAATCCACAAGGAGAGTCCAATTGTGTCGTTTGCGATGCCTGACCTTCCCAACACTGGACGTGAAGAGCATGTGCCTTCCACCATTTGCACGCCCCCTGCAAGTGCTGGAAGGAGCACCCGCAGTCCAGTTCCTGATAGTCAGATTGAAGATGTCAGTGTTGAAGTACACCAGGATGAGGAGGATATGGGTGTTGCTGGCGCTGGGGAGGAAATTGACCAGGAGGATTCTGATGGTGAGGTGGTTTGTTTAAGTCAGGCACCCGGGGAGACACCTGTTGTCGTGGGAGGAATAGGGCCGTTGACATGCCTGGTGAAAATACCAAAAAAATCAGCTCTTCGGTGTTGAAGTATTTCACCAGAAATGCGGACAACATTTGTCAAGCCGTGTGTTGCCTTTGTCAAGCTGTAATAAGTAGGGGTAAGGACGTTAACCACCTCGGAACATCCTCCCTTATACGTCACCTGCAGCGCATTCATAATAAGTCAGTGACAAGTTCAAAAACTTTGGGCGACAGCGGAAGCAGTCCACTGACCAGTAAATCCCTTCCTCTTGTAACCAAGCTCACGCAAACCACCCCACCAACTCCCTCAGTGTCAATTTCCTCCTTCCCCAGGAATGCCAATAGTCCTGCAGGCCATGTCACTGGCAATTCTGACGAGTCCTCTCCTGCCTGGGATTCCTCCGATGCATCCTTGCGTGTAACGCCTACTGCTGCTGGCGCTGCTGTTGTTGCTGCTGGGAGTCGATGGTCATCCCAGAGGGGAAGTCGTAAGCCCACTTTTACTACTTCCACCAAGCAATTGACTGTCCAACAGTCCTTTGCGAGGAAGATGAAATATCACAGCAGTCATCCTGTTGCAAAGCGGATAACTGAGGCCTTGACAACTATGTTGGTGTTAGATGTGCGTCCGGTATCCGCCGTTAGTTCACAGGGAACTAGACAATTTGTTGAGGTAGTGTGCCCCCGTTACCAAATACCATCTAGGTTCCACTTCTCTAGGCAGGCGATACCGAGAATGTACACGGACGTCAGAAAAAGACTCACCAGTGTCCTAAAAAATGCAGTTGTACCCAATGTCCACTTAACCACGGACATGTGGACAAGTGGAGCAGGGCAGGGTCAGGACTATATGACTGTGACAGCCCACTGGGTAGATGTATGGACGCCCGCCGCAAGAACAGCAGCGGCGGCACCAGTAGCAGCATCTCGCAAACGCCAACTCTTTCCTAGGCAGGCTACGCTTTGTATCACCGGTTTCCAGAATACGCACACAGCTGAAAACCTCTTACGGCAACTGAGGAAGATCATCGCGGAATGGCTTACCCCAATTGGACTCTCCTGTGGATTTGTGGCATCGGACAACGCCAGCAATATTGTGTGTGCATTAAATATGGGCAAATTCCAGCACGTCCCATGTTTTGCACATACCTTGAATTTGGTGGTGCAGAATTTTTTAAAAAACGACAGGGGCGTGCAAGAGATGCTGTCGGTGGCCAGAAGAATTGCGGGACACTTTCGGAGGACAGGCACCACGTACAGAAGACTGGAGCACCACCAAAAACGCCTGAACCTGCCCTGCCATCATCTGAAGCAAGAAGTGGTAACGAGGTGGAATTCAACCCTATATATGCTTTAGAGGTTGGAGGAGCAGCAAAAGGCCATTCAAGCCTATACAATTGAGCACGATATAGGAGGTGGAATGTACCTGTCTCAAGCGCAGTGGAGAATGATTTCAACGTTGTGCAAGGTTCTGCAACCTTTTGAACTTGCCACACGTGAAGTCAGTTCAGACACTGCCAGCCTGAGTCAGGTCATTCCCCTCATCAGGCTTTTGCAGAAGAAGCTGGAGGCATTGAAGGAGGAGCTAAAAGGGAGCGATACCGCTAGGCATGTCGGACTTGTGGATGGAGCCCTTAATTCGCTTAACAAGGATTCACGGGTGGTCAATCTGTTGAAATCAGAGCACTACATTTTGGCCACCGTGCTCGATCCTAGATTTAAAACCTACCTTGGATCTCTCTTTCCGGCAGACACAAGTCTGCTGGGGTTCAAAGACCTGCTGGTGACAAAATTGTCAAGTCAAGCGGAACGCGACCTGTCAACATCTCCTCCTTCACATTCTCCCGCAACTGGGGGTGCGAGGAAAAGGCTCAGAATTCCGAGCCCACCCGCTGGCGGTGATGCAGGGCAGTCTGGAGCGACTGCTGATGCTGACATCTGGTCCGGACTGAAGGACCTGACAACGATTACGGACATGTCGTCTACTGTCACTGCATATGATTCTCTCCCCATTGAAAGAATGGTGGAGGATTATATGAGTGACCGCATCCAAGTAGGCACGTCAGACAGTCCGTACTTATACTGGCAGGAAAAAGAGGCAATTTGGAGGCCCTTGCACAAACTGGCTTTATTCTACCTAAGTTGACCTCCCACAAGTGTGTACTCCGAAAGAGTGTTTAGTGCCGCCGCTCACCTTGTCAGCAATCGGCGTACGAGGTTACTTCCAGAAAATGTGGAGAAGATGATGTTCATTAAAATTAATTATAATCAATTCCTCCGTGGAGACATTGACCAGCAGCAATTGCCTCCACAAAGTAGTACACAGGGAGCTGAGATGGTGGATTCCAGTGGGGACGAATTGATAATCTGTGAGGAGCGGGATGTACACGGTGATATATCGGAGGATGATGATGAGGTGGACATCTTGCCTCTGTAGAGCCAGTTTGTGCAAGGAGAGATTAATTGCTTCTTTTTCGGTGGGGGTCCAAACCAACCCGTCATTTCAGTCACAGTCGTGTGGCAGACCCTGTCACTGAAATGATGGGTTGGTTAAAGTGTGCATGTCCTGTTTATACAACATAAGGGTGGGTGGGAGGGCCCAAGGACAATTCCATCTTGCACCTCTTTTTTCTTTCATTTTTATTTGCGTCATGTGCTGTTTGGGGAGTGTTTTTTGGAAGGGCCATCCTGCGTGTCACTGCAGTGCCACTCCTAGATGGGCCAGGTGTTTGTGTCGGCCACTAGGGTCGCTTATCTTACTCACACAGCTACCTCATTGCGCCTCTTTTTTTCTTCTTTGCGTCATGTGCTGTTTGGGGAGTGTTTTTTGGAAGGGCCATCCTGCGTGACACTGCAGTGCCACTCCTAGATGGGCCAGGTGTTTGTGTCGGCCACTAGGGTCGCTTATCTTACTCACACAGCTACCTCATTGCGCCTCTTTTTTTCTTTGCGTCATGTGCTGTTTGGGGAGTGTTTTTTGGAAGGGCCATCCTGCGTGACACTGCAGTGCCACTCCTAGATGGGCCAGGTGTTTGTGTCGGCCACTAGGGTCGCTTATCTTACTCACACAGCTACCTCATTGCACCTCTTTTTTTCTTCTTTGCGTCATGTGCTGTTTGGGGAGTGTTTTTTGGAAGGGCCATCCTGCGTGACACTGCAGTGCCACTCCTAGATGGGCCAGGTGTTTGTGTCGGCCACTAGGGTCGCTTATCTTACTCACACAGCTACCTCATTGCGCCTCTTTTTTTCTTTGCGTCATGTGCTGTTTGGGGAGTGTTTTTTGGAAGGGCCATCCTGCGTGACACTGCAGTGCCACTCCTAGATGGGCCAGGTGTTTGTGTCGGCCACTAGGGTCGCTTAGCTTAGTCATCCAGCGACCTCGGTGCAAATTTTAGGACTAAAAATAATATTGTGAGGTGTGAGGTATTCAGAATAGACTGAAAATGAGTGGAAATTATGGTTTTTGAATTTAATAATACTTTGGGATCAAAATGACCCCCAAATTCTATGATTTAAGCTGTTTTTTAGTGTTTTTTGAAAAAAACACCCGAATCCAAAACACACCCGAATCCGACAAAAAAAATTCGGTGAGGTTTTGCCAAAACGCGGTCGAACCCAAAACACGGCCGCGGAACCGAACCCAAAACCAAAACACAAAACCCGAAAAATTTCAATTGCACATCTCTAGAATATTTAATTCATTCAGATCTAGGATGTGTTATTTTAGTGTTCCCTTTATTTTTTTGAGCAGTGTATATTATACAGTGCAAATAGTTAAACGAGAGAATGTATATATATATATATATATATATATATATATATATTTATTAGTGATGAGCGGGTTCGGTTCGTCGGGATCCGAACCCCCCCGAACTTCACCCTTTTTAAACGGGTCCGAGGCAGACTCGGATCCTCCCGCCTTGCTCGGTTAACCCGAGCACGCCCGAACGTCATCATCCCGCGGTCGGATTCTCGCGAGATTCGTATTCTATATAAGGAGCCGCGCGTCGCCGCCATTTTTCACTCGTGCATTGGAGATGATCGTGAGAGGACGTGGCTGGCGTCCTCTCAGTTTCTATGTTCAGTGGGTTGCAAATTGTGCTGCAAATATCTGTGCTCAGTGTGCTGCAAATATCTGTGCTCAGTGTGCTGCAAGTGCAAATATCTACGCTCTCTGCCTGAAAAACGCTCCATATCTGACTGCTCAGTGTGCTGCAAATATCTGTGCTCAGTGTGCTAATTGCTTTATTGTGGGGACTGGGGACCAGCAGTATTATATAGTAGGAGGACAGTGCAGAGTTTTGCTGACCAGTGACCACCAGTATTATACGTTCTCTGCCTGAAAAACGCTCCAAATCTGTGCTGCATTGTAGTATATAGTAGGAGGACAGTGCAGAATTTTGCTGACCACCAGTATAACTATATATATAGCAGTACGGTACAGTAGTCCACTGCTCGACCTACCTCTGTGTCGTCAAGTATACTATCCATCCATACCTGTGGTGCATTTCAGTTTTGCACAGTTTGCTGACCACCAGTATATACTATATAGCCGTACGGTACAGAAGGCCACTGCTCTACTTACCTCTGTGTCGTCAAGTATACTATTCATCCATACCTGTGGTGCATTTCAGTTTTGCACAGTTTGCTGACCACCAGTATATACTATATAGCAGTATGGTACAGAAGGCCACTGCTCTACCTACCTCTGTGTCGTCAAGTATACTATCCATCCATACCTGTGGTGCATTTCAGTTTTGCACAGTTTGCTGACCACCAGTATATACTATATAGCAGTACGGTACAGTAGGCCACTGCTCTACCTACCTCTGTGTCGTCAAGTATACTATCCATCCATACCTGTGGTGCATTTCAGTTTTGCACAGTTTACTGTCCACCAGTATATAATATATAGCAGTACGGTACAGTAGGCCACTGCTCTACCTACCTCTATGTCGTCAAGTATACTATCCTTCCATACCTGTGGTGCATTTCAGTTTTGCACAGTTTGCTGACCACCAGTATATACTATATAGCAGTACGGTACAGTAGGCTACTGCTCTCCCTACCTCTGTGTCGTCAAGTATACTATCCATCCATACCTGTGGTGCATTTCAGTTGTGCGCAGTATATATAGTAGTAGGCCATTGCTATTTATATATTACTGGCATATAATTCCACACATTAAAAAATGGAGAACAAAAATGTGGAGGGTAAAATAGGGAAAGATCAAGATCCACTTCCACCTCGTGCTGAAGCTGCTGCCACTAGTCATGGCCGAGATGATGAAATGCCATCAACGTTGTCTGCCAAGGCCGATGCCCAATGTCATAGTAGACAGCATGTAAAATCCAAAAAAAAAAAGCTCTGTAAAATGACCCAAAAATCTAAATCAAAATCGTCTGAGGAGAAGCGTAAACTTGCCAATGTTCCATTTACGACACGGAGTGGCAAGGAACGGCTGAGGCCCTGGCCTATGTTCAAGGCTAGTGGTTCAGCTTCACCTGAGGATGGAAGCACTCATCCTCCTGCTAGAAAACTTAAAAAGTTAAGATGGCAAAAGCACAGCAAAGAACTGTGCGTTCTTCTAAATCACAAATCCCCAAGGAGAGTCCAATTGTGTCGGTTGCGATGCTTGACCTTCCCAACACTGGACGGGAATAGGTTGCGCCTTCCACCATTTGCACGCCCCCCTGCAAGTGCTGGAAGGAGCACCCGCAGTCAAGTTCCTGATAGTCAAATTGAAGATGTCACTGTTGAAGTACACCAGGATGAGGATATGGGTGTTGCTGGCGCTGGGGAGGAAATTGACAAGGAGGATTCTGATGGTAAGGTGGTTTGTTTAAGTCAGGCACCCGGGGAGACACCTGTTGTCCGTGGGATGAATATGGCCATTGACATGCCTGGTCAAAATACAAAAAAAATCACCTCTTCGGTGTGGAATTATTTCAACAGAAATGCGGACAACTGGTGTCAAGCCGTGTGTTGCCTTTGTCAAGCTGTAATAAGTAGGGGTAAGGACGTTAACCACCTAGGAACATCCTCCCTTATACGTCACCTTGACCGCATTCATCAGAAGTCAGTGACAAGTTCAAAAACTTTGGATGACAGTGGAATCAGTCCACTGACCACTAAATCCCTTCCTCTTGTAACCAAGCTCCTGCAAACCACACTACCAACTCCCTCAGTGTCAATTTCCTCCTTACACAGGAAAGCCAATAGTCCTGCAGGCCATGTCACTGTCAAGTCTGACGAGTCCTCTCCTGCCTGGGATTCCTCCGATGCATCCTTGAGTGTAACGTCTACTGCTGCTGGCGCTGCTGTTGTTGCTGCTGGGAGTCGATCGTCATCCCAGAGGGGAAGTCGGAAGACCACTTGTACTACTTCCAGTAAGCAATTGACTGTCCAACAGTCCTTTGCGAGGAAGATGAAATATCACAGCAGTCATCCTGCTGCAAAGTGAATAACTCAGGCCTTGGCAGCCTGGATGGTGAGAAACATGTTTCCGGTATCCACCGTTAATTCACAGGGAACTAGAGACTTGATTGAGGTACTGTGTCCCTGGTACCAAATACCATCTAGGTTCCATTTCTCTAGGCAGGCGATACAGAAAATGTACACAGACGTCAGAAAGAGAGTCACCAGTGTCCTAAAAAATGCAGTTGTACCCAATGTCCACTCAACCACGGACATGTGGACAAGTGGAGCAGGGCAGACTCAGGACTATATGACTGTGACAGCCCACTGGGTATATGTATTGCCTCCCGCAGCAAGAACAGCAGCGGCGGCACCAGTAGCAGCATCTCGCAAACGCCAACTCGTTCCTAGGCAGGCTACGCCTTGTATCACCGCTTTCCATAAGTGGCACACAGCTGACAACCTCTTACGGAAACTGAGGAACATCATCGCAGAATGGCTTACCCCAGTTGGACTCTCCTGGGGATTTGTGACATCGGACAACGCCACCAATATTGTGCGTGCATTACATCTGGGCAAATTCCAGCATGTCCCATGTTGTGCACACACATTGAATTTGGTGGTGCAGAATTGTTTAAAAAACGACAGGGGCGTGCAAGAGATGCTGTCGGTAGCCCGAAGAATTGCGGGCCACTTTCGGCATTCAGCCACCGCGTGCCGAAGACTGGAGCACCAGCAAAAACTACTGAACCTGCCCTGCCATCATCTGAAGCAAGAGGTGGTAACAAGGTGGAATTCAACCCTCTATATTCTTCAGAGGATGGAGGAGCAGCAAAAGGCCATTCAAGCCTATACATCTGCCTACGATATAGGCAAAGGAGGGGGAATACACCTGATTCAAGCGCAGTGGAGAATGATTTCAACGTTGTGCAAGGTTCTGCAACCCTTTGAACTTGCCACGCGTGAAGTCAGTTCAGACACTGCCAGCCTGAATCAGGTCATTCCCCTCATCAGGCTTTTGCAGAAGCAGCTGGAAAGATTGAAGGAGGAGCTAAAATGGAGCAATTCTGCTAGGCATGTGGGACTTGTGGATGGAGCCCTTCATTCGCTTAACCAGGATTCATGGGTGGTCAATCTGTTGAAATCAGAGCACTACATTTTGGCCACCGTGCTCGATCCTAGGTTTAAAGCCTACATTGTATCTCTCTTTCCGTCAGACACAAGTCTGCAGATGTTCAAAGACCTGCTGTCGAGACACTTGTCAAGTCAAGCGGAACGTAACCCGCCAACAGCTCCTCCTTCATTTTCTACCGCCACTGGAGCTGCCAGGAAAAGGATCAAATTTCCAAAACCACCTGCAGGGCAGTCTGGAGCGAGTGCTGACATCTGGTCCGGACTGAAGGACCTGCCAACGATTACTGACATGTCGTCTACTGTCACTGCATACGATTCTGTCACCATTGAAAGAATGGTGGAGGATTCTATGAGTGACCGCATCCAAGTAGGCACGTCAGACAGTCTGTACGTATACTGGCAGGAAATAGAGGCAATTTGGAGGCCCTTGCACAAACTGGCTTTATTTTACCTAAGTTGCCCCCCCTCCAGTGTGTACTCCGAAAGAGTGTTTAGTGCAGCCGGTCACCTTGTCAGCTATCGGCGTACGAGGTTACTTCCAGAAAATGTGGAGAAGATGATGTTCATCAAAATGAATTATAATAAATTCCTCCGTGGAGACATTCACCAGCAATTGCCTCCAGAAAATACACAGGGACCTGAGATGGTGGATTCCAGTGGGGACGAATTAATAATCTGTGAGGAGGGTGATGTACACAGTGAAAGGGGTGAGGAATCGGACGATGAGGAGGAGGTGGACATCTTTCCTCTGTAGAGCCAGTTTGTGCAAGGAGAGATTGATTGCTTTTGTTTTGGTGGGGGCCCAAACCAACCAGTCATTTCAGTCACAGTCGTGTGGCAGACCCTGTCGCTGAAATGATGGGTTTGTTAAAGTGTGCATGTCCTGTTTATACAACATAAGGGTGGGTGGGAGGGCCCAAGGACAATTCCATCTTGCACCTCTTTTTTCTTTCAATCATGTGCTGTTTGGGGACTATTTTTTAAATCTGCCATCCTGTCTGACACTGCAGTGCCACTCCTAGATGGGCCAGGTGTTTGTGTCGGCCACTTGGGTCGCTTAGCTTAGTCATCCAGCGACCTTGGTGCAAATTTTAGGACTAAAAATAATATTGTGAGCTGTGAGGTGTTCAGAATAGACTGAAAATGAGTGGAAATTATGGTTATTGAGGTTAATAATACTATGGTATCAAAATGACCCCCAAATTCTATGATTTAAGCTGTTTTTGAGGGTTTTTTGTAAAAAAAAACACTCGAATCCAAAACACACCCGAATCCGACAAAAAATTTTCAGGGAGGTTTTGCCAAAACACGTCCGAATCCAAAACACGGCCTCGGAACCGAATCCAAAACCCGAAAAATTTCCGGTGCACATCACTAATATATATATATATATATATATATATATATATATAATATAGTATAGAGAGAGAGTCCTGTACTCGCATCAAAATTCCAGGATGGGTGCTATCCCAACAGAACAGGTCTGCTGAATCTATAGATGTCCACGAAGGTGGCGGGCGCACTCTCACACATATTAATGTTCACAAACTTTGTTTAATATCCAATGTTCTTTATAGCAGCCTTCATAAATCGACGTTTCGATCCTTCCACAGGATCTTTTTCAAGAAAGGCAGTACGATATCATATTTCAAAATGTGCAATCGTTAAACAATGCCTAAAAAGAATACAAGAAAGAGAAGAGACTCAGCCTCCCAGGCCCCTTGATGATGGCAGAAAAACTATGTGGACTGGGCTTCAATTACCCTGTGCACATAGTGACTATAATCAATCTAGTTAAAATGTTGCTTAATGAAACACCTTCAACCATAGTGTAATAAAACACCCACGTGTTCAAGACAGCCATGTTAGTCCCTAAAGGTATGCACAGTTCTTTACAACCAAAGGTATCTCAATCCACCATGTGACACACTGGTGAAAATGCTGTATATAAAAAACTCACACCGGAGACTCACATAGGACCAGCGGTTACTTAAACGCAGCTTTAAAATCGGAATAACAATGTTCAAAGCCGAAAACATGCCAGTTTCGTAGGTAGTCCTGAGGAGACTGCATGTATATAATAACAATGGTTAAACAACTTACACGTTCCTTACAGTCAAAACAGAAAGTGGGCAAGATCGACATAACTGTTACCTATAGTCATCATGCTCAAGATGTGATGTATCCTGAGGTCATGGAAGTCAGCTGCTCAGCGCAACCTGCTGGAACAATATTAACTATTCAGTGTGCGGGCTCTAAGCATAAGCACAAAGCGTGTCCAAGAGGTTTACACAAACATATCAACAACGTGTGGATAAAAACATGGGGAGGCAAAACTAAGAAACCAGGTTTACCGTGTGCTGTGATCTGCCGCGTGTTCCCAGGATGCATGCTCTGTCTAGCAATGCCCCTGATGCCTATATACCCCTAAACCGGAAGTGCGCTCGTTCTGGGAAAACAACTCAGCAGATATCAATTCTAGAGTGGCTGCATACGCTCACCGTGAAGCACTCTACATAGATGGTCCGCGCGGCTGACATTCTAAGTGGCCCGTTATTCGGGCTCTGACGGTTCTGGTGTAGCCGCTTTCAACAGTCCAGACGTGGAACGCAATGCGTTCCAAAATACCGGAAGCGGAAGTGATGCGCGGAGTCCTAACCCGTCGTTCAAGCCGAAGAGGAGTACAGCCGCATTCAATGGTCCGGGCATGGAACGCAAATGCGTTCCAGAGAACCGGAAGTCAAAGCGCTCATAGCCCGTTGCTCAAGCCCTGATGGAATACTATTGAATAACGTCTTGCGTTCCATTCACCCGCAGTGGAACGCACTCGTGATCTCCAAGGTCCTAGCGGCAATCCTCACTACTAGGTGTACGCATATGTCCATCCTCTGTGAAAAACTTACTCAAATGTTTAATAAGGGGCTGGACATCTCCCAGCTCTCTGCTCCACTGGTTCAACTGGTATATCTTAAAGTGCCTGTGTATGGCCTTAATGTGATACTATCTGGCTCTCGTGCCTAACTGGTCTGTCTGAAACACTAGGATGTCTCTGAAAAGACATGCTAAAACCATATAATCTTAAATGATCCTAACTTGATCGTAATACTTTCAATCCATGCCATCAGGGACCTGGAAGAATGGGCTAACAAAAATAACACACAAACAACAAAATATATACATATTAATGCCCTTGCGGATTGTTCTACGTTGGGCTCACGACGCGAAATTTCAGGGACCGAATGGCGAATCACCGCTCATCCATTCATGTTGCATTGAATAGCGGTAAATCAGACAAACCGGTGGCGCGCCATTTCATTGAAGCCCGTCATCAGGTTGCTAGTTTAAAGTGTAAAATCATTGATTGGGTGCCCCCGAGTGTTACCGGTGGAGACCGGACCAAGAGGCTGAAACAAAGGGAGTGCTATTGGATCAGCCGCTTGGATACGGTATCACCGAGAGGATTAAACGAAAATAACCCCTACGGGGTGTTCCTGTAGAAATCTGTGTCATATATATTGTGTTCTATTTATTGTGTTTGTTTGTTGTTTGTATATATTTTGTTGTTTGTGTGTTATTTTTGTTAGCCCATTCTTCCAGGTCCCTGATGGCATGGATTGAAAGTATTACGATCAAGTTAGGATCATTTAAGATTATATGGTTTTAGCATGTCTTTTCAGAGACATCCTAGTGTTTCAGACAGACCAGTTAGGCACGAGAGCCAGATAGTATCACATTAAGGCCATACACAGGCACTTTAAGATATACCAGTTGAACCAGTGGAGCAGAGAGCTGGGAGATGTCCAGCCCCTTATTAAACATTTGAGTAAGTTTTTCACAGAGGATGGACATATGCGTACACCTAGTAGTGAGGATTGCCGCTAGGACCTTGGAGATCACGAGTGCGTTCCACTGCGGGTGAATGGAACGCAAGACGTTATTCAATAGTATTCCATCAGGGCTTGAGCAACGGGCTATGAGCGCTTTGACTTCCGGTTCTCTGGAACGCATTTGCGTTCCATGCCCGGACCATTGAATGCGGCTGTACTCCTCTTCGGCTTGAACGACGGGTTAGGACTCCGCGCATCACTTCCGCTTCCGGTATTTTGGAACGCATTGCGTTCCACGTCTGGACTGTTGAAAGCGGCTACACCAGAACCGTCAGAGCCCGAATAACGGGCCACTTAGAATGTCAGCCGCGCGGACCATCTATGTAGAGTGCTTCACGGTGAGCGTATGCAGCCACTCTAGAATTGATATCTGCTGAGTTGTTTTCCCAGAACGAGCGCACTTCCGGTTTAGGGGTATATAGGCATCAGGGGCATTGCTAGACAGAGCATGCATCCTGGGAACACGCGGCAGATCACAGCACACGGTAAACCTGGTTTCTTAGTTTTGCCTCCCCATGTTTTTATCCACACGTTGTTGATATGTTTGTGTAAACCTCTTGGACACGCTTTGTGCTTATGCTTAGAGCCCGCACACTGAATAGTTAATATTGTTCCAGCAGGTTGCGCTGAGCAGCTGACTTCCATGACCTCAGGATACATCACATCTTGAGCATGATGACTATAGGTAACAGTTATGTCGATCTTGCCCACTTTCTGTTTTGACTGTAAGGAACGTGTAAGTTGTTTAACCATTGTTATTATATACATGCAGTCTCCTCAGGACTACCTACGAAACTGGCATGTTTTCGGCTTTGAACATTGTTATTCCGATTTTAAAGCTGCGTTTAAGTAACCGCTGGTCCTATGTGAGTCTCCGGTGTGAGTTTTTTATATACAGCATTTTCACCAGTGTGTCACATGGTGGATTGAGATACCTTTGGTTGTAAAGAACTGTGCATACCTTTAGGGACTAACATGGCTGTCTTGAACACGTGGGTGTTTTATTACACTATGGTTGAAGGTGTTTCATTAAGCAACATTTTAACTAGATTGATTATAGTCACTATGTGCACAGGGTAATTGAAGCCCGGTCCACATAGTTTTTCTGCCATCATCAAGGGGCCTGGGAGGCTGAGTCTCTTCTCTTTCTTGTATTCTTTTTAGGCATTGTTTAACGATTGCACATTTTGAAATATGATATCGTACTGCCTTTCTTGAAAAAGATCCTGTGGAAGGATCGAAACGTCGATTTATGAAGGCTGCTATAAAGAACATTGGATATTAAACAAAGTTTGTGAACATTAATATGTGTGAGAGTGCGCCCGCCACCTTCGTGGACATCTATATATATATATATATATATATGTGTGTGTTATTTCTTCTCAGGATTTGCCTTTCACAAGCCTCACCAGTACTGTATGCCTAAATAAATGGTTCAGTCAGTTCAGATCTAAATGTGTGGGTATTAAGAAGAGCCCCATACACTTGTACGATTTTACACGATTTCATACAATTCCGATATATCCGTCTGATATATTGTATGAAATTGTGTACGATCGTATGTGTTTTAGATCGTATCCAATCTGATGCGTGTCCCCGTGGCTGTCGGATAGGATCCCCTAGATCGCAAGTGCTGCACTCATGATAAATTGGAATTGGATGGAATCAGATGGAAAATGGTGTCCTTATTGTGCATGTGATATATCACAGCAAAGTTTGACTTGCATTCTCCAGGACACTCCCATCAGCATCTAATCCATCAACCCTCTAATCCAGCCCCTCAGATATATTTTATGGTACAATTGTATGCCATAGGATATATCTCATGCTATTTATAGCGGCTTGATCAATCGCATGCGATATATCTTATGCAAAAATAGCACAAAAGTACAAAATTGTATGGAATCACTCCCGAGAAGCTCCCGGGGGAGTTCAAGGGAAATTGCATCCAATTTCAGCCTCAGACATATCGTTGTAGTGTATGGGGCCCTTAACTCTCCTTTGTTCCAACACACACAATATTCACCCTGAGGTGTTCTTGTTATTAGGATTGCCACCAGTAAGCTTTGAAATATCAGATTCAGTGAGTGTTAGCCCCGCCCAGCTGCTAGTGTGCATGTGACCTGTCACAACCTAGCCTGCTGGGCAAGTCCAACTTCACTGTTAGTGTTGGCAGGTTAGTGGTTTAAAAAATTCACTTCCCTGCCTCCTGCCTTCCAGCAGAAAATCAGGATGCTTACTACATAACCCACCTGCTGTTGCTAGGTGGCAATCCTATTCCCTAAAACAAAGGAAGTTTGCAGGTCATAGATTTATGCAAACTACTGTGGGGCACTGCTGTGCCCAGACATGGAGTGGACTCTGTGGAGCTGATTGAGCTACATTGTCATGATGACTCATGAGTTTTCCTCCTTGCAAGTAAGTTCAGCAGTTCTCTGATTCATACAGATTACTGTCTGATCAGCTCTCTGACTCATACAGCCAAGAGTCAGTACAGTACCTTTAAAGGGCCCCATACACCACAAGGATTTATCTGAACCACAAATTGGATGCAATTTCCCTTGAGCTCTCCCAGGAGCTTCCCGGGAGTGGTTCCATATGATTCCCTATGATTTGGTACATGTGTGGCTATTTTTGCATGCGATGTGTTACGCGGCGACATATCGCATGCGATTTATTGCACTGCATTCACATGTACCATAAAATATATCTGATCGGCTGGATTAGGGTGCTAGGGGGGGCTGGCCCAAATAGGCATATAGATAGCAGCAGCCATTTTAGCCCTGTTCACACCAGTGGCGTGCGGTGAGGTTAGTGGCTGGTGAGGCACTACAGCCATAATGCCCGCCGAATCCTGCCGATGACCCCTACCGCCACCGAGCCAATGCCCGCTACTGCCCCTGAGCCGATGCCCACTGCCACCGCCAATGGCTTATAAACTTGCCCACAATCAACTGACCCAGCCCTCCGCCACTAATTTGCTTCTCAGTCCGATGCCGCCAATGCCCGCTGCCTGCCTGCTCATCATACTTGAGATATATTGTACATTTTTATAGAAATTTTTTTTTGTGTTTGGGAAGGGAGTGGGAGGAGAACATAAATGCAATTCTGTTGTCCAGGGCTTCAATTAACTTAATGGAGAAGGGGCTGAATGGGTTAAAAAATGTAAAAAAAAATTGTGTGGGGTCCCCCCTCCTAAGTATAACCAGCCTCGGGCTCTTTGAGCCAGTCCTGGTTGTTTAAATACTGGGAAAAAAATTGGACAGGGGTTCCCCGTATTTAGACAACCAGCACCGGGCTCTTAGTCCGGTCCTGGTTCCAAAAATACGGGGGACAAAAGACGTAGGGGTCCCCCGTATTTTTAAAACCAGCACCGGGCTCCACTAGCCAGGGACATAATGCCGCAGCCGGGGGACACATTTATGTAGGTCCCTGCGGCCGTGGCATTACCCCCCCAACTAGTCACCCCTGGCCGGGGTTCCCTGGAGGAGTGGGGACCCCTTAGATGAAGGGGTCCCCTCCTCCAAGCACCCAAGGGCCAGGGGTGAAGCCCGAGGCTGTCCCCCCCATCCGTGGGCGGTGGATGGGAGGCTGATAGCCATAAGAGTGTTAAAAAAAGAATATTGTTTTTTGTTGTGGAACTACAAGGCCCAGCAAGCCTCCCCTGCTTGCTGGTACTTGGAGAACCTCAAGTACCAGCATGCAGGGAAATAATGGGCCCACTGGTACCTGTAGTTCTACAACAACAAAAAATACCCAAATAAAAACACAACACACACACCGTGACAGTAAAAATGTATTACATCACACTTACACACTCACACATACTTACCTACATCCCACGCCGGTCACGTCCACTTGTCCAGTAGAAACCAATAGGGCCGATACCTGTAAAAATGAGACAGATTACTTACCTACATCCCACGCCGGTCACGTCCACTTGTCCAGTAGAATCCAATAGGGCCGATACCTGTAAAAATGAGAGACAGATTACTTACCTACATCCCACGCCGGTCACGTCCACTTGTCCAGTAGAATCCAATAGGGCCGATACCTGTAAAAATGAGAGACAGATTACTTACCTACATCCCACGCCGGTCACGTCCACTTGTCCAGTAGAATCCAATAGGGCCGATACCTGTAAAAATGAGAGACAGATTACTTACCTACATCCCACGCCGGTCACGTCCACTTGTCCAGTAGAATCCAATAGGGCCGATACCTGTAAAAATGAGAGACAGATTACTTACCTACATCCCACGCCGGTCACGTCCACTTGTCCAGTAGAATCCAATAGGGCCGATACCTGTAAAAATGAGAGACCGATTACTTACCTACATCCCACGCCGGTCACGTCCACTTGTCCAGTAGAATCCAATAGGGCCGATACCTGCAAAAATGAGAGACAGATTTACTTACCTACATCCCACGCCGGTCACGTCCACTTGTCCAGTAGAATCCAATAGGGCCGATACCTGTAAAAATGAGAGACAGATTACTTACCTACATCACACGCCGGTCACGTCCACTTGTCCAGTAGAATCCAATAGGGCCGATACCTGTAAAAATGAGAGACAGATTACTTACCTACATCCCACGCCGGTCACGTCCACTTGTCCAGTAGAATCCAATAGGGCCGATACCTGTAAAAATGAGAGACAGATTACTTACCTACATCCCACGCCGGTCACGTCCACTTGTCCAATAGAATCCAATAGGGCCGATACCTGTAAAAATGAGAGACAGATTACTTACCTACATCCCACGCCGGTCACGTCCACTTGTCCAGTAGAATCCAATAGGGCCGATACCTGTAAAAATGAGAGACAGATTACTTACCTACATCCCACGCCGGTCACGTCCACTTGTCCAGTAGAATCCAATAGGGCAGATACCTGTAAAAATGAGAGACAGATTACTTACCTACATCCCACGCCGGTCACGTCCACTTGTCCAGTAGAATCCAATAGGGCCGATACCTGTAAAAATGAGAGACAGATTACTTACTTACATCCCACGCCGGTCACGTCCACTTGTCCAGTAGAATCCAATAGGGCCGATACCTGTAAAAATGAGAGACAGATTACTTACCTACATCCCACGCCGGTCACGTCCACTTGTCCAGTAGAATCCAATAAGGCCGGTACCTGTAAAAAAAATTAACATTAAACTTCAATCCACAGGAGGGGGGAAAAGAGGAGAGAGAGAGAGAGAGAGAGCGAGAAAGAGAGAGAGAGGAGAGAGAGAGACTCTCTGACTAACCTGCTGCTGGCTGTGAGTGGGAGGAGGTCGGGGGTGAGCCGCAAACCGCTGCTGACAGCGGGAGGACGATGGAGGACGAAGGGAGAGACGGGGGGAGGACGGAGCCAGCCGGAGCCAATGGAGAAGGACGGGGGGAGAAGTGAACACCGCTGCTGTCAGCGGGAGGAGGTCGGGTGAGAGCCGCAAACCACGCTGACAGCGGGAGGGCGGTAGAGGACGGAGGAGGACGAAGGGAGAGATGGGTCGGACGGAGCCAGCCGAGGAGGGACGGGGGGAGAGCCGCACACCGCTGCTGTTAGCGGGAGGAGGACGTGGAGAGCCGCACACACTCACCGCTGGGACCCGCCGCGTCTGGGTGATTGGACAAGCGGATCCAGCACTGGATCCACTGTCCAATCACAGGTGCCTCGCTGACATGGGGGTGGTGTCCCTGTCAGCGAGGCACTTTTTTCAGTGCCGCTTTTACGCTTTTTTTGAATGGGCTTTTAAAGCCCAGTGCTTGGCCCCGCCCCCCGCTCTGTTCCGTCTGCATTGTGTTTGGGAGGCACTGCTATCAGTGCCTCCCAAACACATATAAGCACAGAAAATTATAAGAATTAAATAAAGAACATACTTATGACACAGAATATGTATCATAAGTATCTTCTTTATATTATTTTAATAATTAATCACAGGGGAGGCACTGCCTCCCCTGCCTCCCCTGACTGCACGTCCCTGGTTCACACTGCTGCTCTGTGATTAGCGAGGCTGCTTTATACCTTCTGAGCATTCCACATTGCTACCGTGCTACCTGCTTTGTTTAGTTTATTTCAACAAAGTGCTATAATCTGTTCTGTGATGGATTCCTACAGGTATCAACTTCTGTTAGCCTATGGCTATATGAAGCTGAAACATGACAGAGATCTGAAACGGAAGAGGATGAGGTCTGTTTGGAGCAAGGAGTGGCTGCTGAAGAGGAGGACTCTCTCTCACATGTCACTCTGACCGAGATTAAGGATAATAACCCGGAAGATTATCGCAACTACCTGCGAATGGATGACGATACCTTCCAGGAGTTGCTGGGCCTTGTGACTCCCTACATTGAGAGAGAGGACACCAAGATGTGGAGGGCCATCCCTGCTGAGGAGAGGCTGACTGCTACGCTGAGGTACCTGGCTACAGGGCGGTCGCTGGAGGACCTGAAGTTCAGGACCCTCATCTCCCCCCAGGCTTTGGGTCGGATCATCCCTGACACCTGCAAGGCCATTGTCAAGGTGCTGCGGGACCAGTATTTAAAGGTAAATCAAATACACACCACACCTGTTTAGTTACTTTAACTGTTTAAAAGAAAAATCCTTTTTTTTTCTCTATAAACAACTGTGCAATATGAACTATGCAATGATTTTCCAACATGGCACATATAAATATAAAACATGACATCACAATTGGATTTATATCTTATAAAATTGATAAAATGATTAAATAACAGTTTATTTTACTTTTACTTCCCAATAAATATGGTGCGGTACTGTCATTCCTAAGATGGAGGGCTATGTGGTGTTTTGGTCACAGATAGATTGGGAGAATACACACATGCTGTAAAGTGCAGAATGAATGGGCCCAGCCTCATTATTATGCACCTACAGCATGCGTGTATCCTACACCAAAAATCTGCCCCCAAAACACCATATAGTCTATACCGCCCCATATGTATTGAGAATTATAAGCAGTTTACAAAAGTTGAAACTGAGGGATGTCCTCTTCTGCCTCCAACATTGCTGCAAATATGCTGGAGGAGTAGGTGGGTGGGGGAGTAGGCTGGGGTTGGGTGGACGGAATAGGATGGGGTTGGGTGGGAGGAGCAGTGACAGGAAGGCGGTCAACAGTATGACATTGTCATGTAGTAGCACTTTTCGGGCCTTGTTCAGCTTCTCGAAATTGGGACGCTCCATCTGCTGCGCTTGACCAGGTGGCAGGTCGCGCATCGCAGAGGCCATGAATTCCCCAAATTTGGCATAGTGGTCGGGGAGCTGGGCAAGTCTTGACTTAATCTTCTCAAAGATGAGGTTTTCACCATCCTGCCCATTTTTTTTTTTCTGAGTTCACTTCAGGGTAGCTTGGGGTTGGCGCAGCGGAAGAGCTGGTGCTGCAGTGGTATCTGGTGCTACAGGAGTAGCTGGTGCTTCAGAGGTAGGAACAGGGGTCTGGGATTTCTCTGTATCCTGGATAATTAGACTGAGGTCTGGAGTGGTGGGAATCACCACACTTCCACTCTGTAGTAGATAGTAGGGGAGACTTCACCGTTTCCCTCTGTGGAACCTCCTCCACTCCATTCTAGGGCAAGTGTATGGGCAAAACAGGTCAGGGATGAGTACCTGGCCTATTTTAATGGGGTGGGTGCAGTTGACTGGCAGGAGGGCCACATTTAGTGAAGTGGACTGTGTAAGAGCGATGGTACTTGTAAAAACTTTAGTGAACCTTTAAAAAAACATTTACAAAAAAATATACTTACAGATGCCAACTGAGATAGTTCACCTAGAGATGAGCTCCGGAAATTTTTCGGGTTTTGTGTTTTGGTTTTGGGTTCGGTTCCGCGGCCGTGTTTTGGGTTCGACCGCGTTTTGGCAAAACCTCACCGAATTTTTTTTGTCGGATTCGGGTGTGTTTTGGATTCGGGTGTTTTTTTCAAAAAACACTAAAAAACAGCTTAAATCATAGAATTTGGGGGTCATTTTGATCCCAAAGTATTATTAACCTCAAAAACCATAATTTACACTCATTTTCAGTCTATTCTGAATACCTCACACCTCACAATATTAATTTTAGTCCTAAAATTTGCACCTAGGTCGCTGGATGACTAAGCTAAGCGACCCTAGTGGCCGACACAAACACCGGGCCCATCTAGGAGTGGCACTGCAGTGTCACGCAGGATGTCCCTTCCAAAAAAACCTCCCCAAACAGCACATGACGCAAAGAAAAAAAGAGGCGCAATGAGGTAGCTGTGTGAGTAAGATAAGCGACCCTAGTGGCCGACACAAACACCGGGCCCATCTAGGAGTGTCACTGCAGTGTCACGCAGGATGTCCCTTCCAAAAAACCCTCCCCAAACAGCACATGACGCAAAGAAAAAAAGAGGCGCAATGAGGTAGCTGTGTGAGTAAGATAAGCGACCCTAGTGGCCGACACAAACACCGGGCCCATCTAGGAGTGTCACTGCAGTGTCACGCAGGATGTCCCTTCCAAAAAACCCTCCCCAAACAGCACATGACGCAAAGAAAAAAAGAGGCGCAATGAGGTAGCTGTGTGAGTAAGATAAGCGACCCTAGTGGCCGACACAAACACCGGGCCCATCTAGGAGTGTCACTGCAGTGTCACGCAGGATGTCCCTTCCAAAAAACCCTCCCCAAACAGCACATGACGCAAAGAAAAAAAGAGGCGCAATGAGGTAGCTGTGTGAGTAAGATAAGCGACCCTAGTGGCCGACACAAACACCGGGCCCATCTAGGAGTGGCACTGCAGTGTCACGCAGGATGTCCCTTCCAAAAAACCCTCCCCAAACAGCACATGACGCAAAGAAAAAAAGAGGCGCAATGAGGTAGCTGTGTGAGTAAGATAAGCGACCCTAGTGGCCGACACAAACACCGGGCCCATCTAGGAGTGTCACTGCAGTGTCACGCAGGATGTCCCTTCCAAAAAACCCTCCCCAAACAGCACATGACGCAAAGAAAAAAAGAGGCGCAATGAGGTAGCTGTGTGAGTAAGATAAGCGACCCTAGTGGCCGACACAAACACCGGTCCCATCTAGGAGTGTCACTGCAGTGTCACGCAGGATGTCCCTTCCAAAAAACCCTCCCCAAACAGCACATGATGCAAAGAAAAAAAGAGGCGCAATGAGGTAGCTGTGTGAGTAAGATAAGCGACCCTAGTGGCCGACACAAACACCGGGCCCATCTAGGAGTGGCACTGCAGTGTCACGCAGGATGTCCCTTCCAAAAAACCCTCCCCAAACAGCACATGACGCAAAGAAAAAAAGAGGCGCAATGAGGTAGCTGTGTGAGTAAGATAAGCGACCCTAGTGGCCGACACAAACACCGGGCCCATCTAGGAGTGGCACTGCAGTGTCACGCAGGATGTCCCTTCCAAAAAACCCTCCCCAAACAGCACATGACGCAAAGAAAAAAAGAGGCGCAATGAGGTAGCTGTGTGAGTAAGATAAGCGACCCTAGTGGCCGACACAAACACCGGGCCCATCTAGGAGTGTCACTGCAGTGTCACGCAGGATGTCCCTTTTAAAAAACCCTCCCCAAACAGCACATGACGCAAAGAAAAAAAGAGGCGCAATGAGGTAGCTGTGTGAGTAAGATAAGCGACCCTAGTGGCCGACACAAACACCGGGCCCATCTAGGAGTGGCACTGCAGTGTCACGCAGGATGTCCCTTCCAAAAAACCCTCCCCAAACAGCACATGACGCAAAGAAAAAAAGAGGCGCAATGAGGTAGCTGTGTGAGTAAGATAAGCGACCCTAGTGGCCGACACAAACACCGGGCCCATCTAGGAGTGGCACTGCAGTGTCACGCAGGATGTCCCTTCCAAAAAACCCTCCCCAAACAGCACATGACGCAAAGAAAAAAAGAGGCGCAATGAGGTAGCTGTGTGAGTAAGATAAGCGACCCTAGTGGCCGACACAAACACCGGGCCCATCTAGGAGTGTCACTGCAGTGTCACGCAGGATGTCCCTTCCAAAAAACCCTCCCCAAACAGCACATGACGCAAAGAAAAAAAGAGGCGCAATGAGGTAGCTGTGTGAGTAAGATAAGCGACCCTAGTGGCCGACACAAACACCGGGCCCATCTAGGAGTGGCACTGCAGTGTCACGCAGGATGTCCCTTCCAAAAAACCCTCCCCAAACAGCACATGACGCAAAGAAAAAAAGAGGCGCAATGAGGTAGCTGTGTGAGTAAGATAAGCGACCCTAGTGGCCGACACAAACACCGGGCCCAGCTAGGAGTGGCACTGCAGTGTCACGCAGGATGTCCCTTCCAAAAAACCCTCCCCAAACAGCACATGACGCAAAGAAAAAAAGAGGCGCAATGAGGTAGCTGTGTGAGTAAGATAAGCGACCCTAGTGGCCGACACAAACACCGGGCCCATCTAGGAGTGTCACTGCAGTGTCACGCAGGATGTCCCTTCCAAAAAACCCTCCCCAAACAGCACATGACGCAAAGAAAAAAAGAGGCGCAATGAGGTAGCTGTGTGAGTAAGATAAGCGACCCTAGTGGCCGACACAAACACCGGGCCCATCTAGGAGTGTCACTGCAGTGTCACGCAGGATGTCCCTTCCAAAAAACCCTCCCCAAACAGCACATGACGCAAAGAAAAAAAGAGGCGCAATGAGGTAGCTGTGTGAGTAAGATAAGCGACCCTAGTGGCCGACACAAACACCGGGCCCATCTAGGAGTGTCACTGCAGTGTCACGCAGGATGTCCCTTCCAAAAAACCCTCCCCAAACAGCACATGACGCAAAGAAAAAAAGAGGCGCAATGAGGTAGCTGTGTGAGTAAGATAAGCGACCCTAGTGGCCGACACAAACACCGGGCCCATCTAGGAGTGGCACTGCAGTGTCACGCAGGATGTCCCTTCCAAAAAACCCTCCCCAAACAGCACATGACGCAAAGAAAAAAAGAGGCGCAATGAGGTAGCTGTGTGAGTAAGATAAGCGACCCTAGTGGCCGACACAAACACCGGGCCCATCTAGGAGTGGCACTGCAGTGTCACGCAGGATGTCCCTTCCAAAAAACCCTCCCCAAACAGCACATGACGCAAAGAAAAAAAGAGGCGCAATGAGGTAGCTGTGTGAGTAAGATAAGCGACCCTAGTGGCCGACACAAACACCGGGCCCATCTAGGAGTGTCACTGCAGTGTCACGCAGGATGTCCCTTTTAAAAAACCCTCCCCAAACAGCACATGACGCAAAGAAAAAAAGAGGCGCAATGAGGTAGCTGTGTGAGTAAGATAAGCGACCCTAGTGGCCGACACAAACACCGGGCCCATCTAGGAGTGGCACTGCAGTGTCACGCAGGATGTCCCTTCCAAAAAACCCTCCCCAAACAGCACATGACGCAAAGAAAAAAAGAGGCGCAATGAGGTAGCTGTGTGAGTAAGATAAGCGACCCTAGTGGCCGACACAAACACCGGGCCCATCTAGGAGTGGCACTGCAGTGTCACGCAGGATGTCCCTTCCAAAAAACCCTCCCCAAACAGCACATGACGCAAAGAAAAAAAGAGGCGCAATGAGGTAGCTGTGTGAGTAAGATAAGCGACCCTAGTGGCCGACACAAACACCGGGCCCATCTAGGAGTGTCACTGCAGTGTCACGCAGGATGTCCCTTCCAAAAAACCCTCCCCAAACAGCACATGACGCAAAGAAAAAAAGAGGCGCAATGAGGTAGCTGTGTGAGTAAGATAAGCGACCCTAGTGGCCGACACAAACACCGGGCCCATCTAGGAGTGGCACTGCAGTGTCACGCAGGATGTCCCTTCCAAAAAACCCTCCCCAAACAGCACATGACGCAAAGAAAAAAAGAGGCGCAATGAGGTAGCTGTGTGAGTAAGATAAGCGACCCTAGTGGCCGACACAAACACCGGGCCCAGCTAGGAGTGGCACTGCAGTGTCACGCAGGATGTCCCTTCCAAAAAACCCTCCCCAAACAGCACATGACGCAAAGAAAAAAAGAGGCGCAATGAGGTAGCTGTGTGAGTAAGATAAGCGACCCTAGTGGCCGACACAAACACCGGGCCCATCTAGGAGTGTCACTGCAGTGTCACGCAGGATGTCCCTTCCAAAAAACCCTCCCCAAACAGCACATGACGCAAAGAAAAAAAGAGGCGCAATGAGGTAGCTGTGTGAGTAAGATAAGCGACCCTAGTGGCCGACACAAACACCGGGCCCATCTAGGAGTGGCACTGCAGTGTCACGCAGGATGTCCCTTCCAAAAAACCCTCCCCAAACAGCACATGACGCAAAGAAAAAAAGAGGCGCAATGAGGTAGCTGTGTGAGTAAGATAAGCGACCCTAGTGGCCGACACAAACACCGGGCCCATCTAGGAGTGGCACTGCAGTGTCACGCAGGATGTCCCTTCCAAAAAACCCTCCCCAAACAGCACATGACGCAAAGAAAAAAAGAGGCGCAATGAGGTAGCTGTGTGAGTAAGATAAGCGACCCTAGTGGCCGACACAAACACCGGGCCCATCTAGGAGTGTCACTGCAGTGTCACGCAGGATGTCCCTTTTAAAAAACCCTCCCCAAACAGCACATGACGCAAAGAAAAAAAGAGGCGCAATGAGGTAGCTGTGTGAGTAAGATAAGCGACCCTAGTGGCCGACACAAACACCGGGCCCATCTAGGAGTGGCACTGCAGTGTCACGCAGGATGTCCCTTCCAAAAAACCCTCCCCAAACAGCACATGACGCAAAGAAAAAAAGAGGCGCAATGAGGTAGCTGTGTGAGTAAGATAAGCGACCCTAGTGGCCGACACAAACACCGGGCCCATCTAGGAGTGGCACTGCAGTGTCACGCAGGATGTCCCTTCCAAAAAACCCTCCCCAAACAGCACATGACGCAAAGAAAAAAAGAGGCGCAATGAGGTAGCTGTGTGAGTAAGATAAGCGACCCTAGTGGCCGACACAAACACCGGGCCCATCTAGGAGTGTCACTGCAGTGTCACGCAGGATGTCCCTTCCAAAAAACCCTCCCCAAACAGCACATGACGCAAAGAAAAAAAGAGGCGCAATGAGGTAGCTGTGTGAGTAAGATAAGCGACCCTAGTGGCCGACACAAACACCGGGCCCATCTAGGAGTGGCACTGCAGTGTCACGCAGGATGTCCCTTCCAAAAAACCCTCCCCAAACAGCACATGACGCAAAGAAAAAAAGAGGCGCAATGAGGTAGCTGTGTGAGTAAGATAAGCGACCCTAGTGGCCGACACAAACACCGGGCCCAGCTAGGAGTGGCACTGCAGTGTCACGCAGGATGTCCCTTCCAAAAAACCCTCCCCAAACAGCACATGACGCAAAGAAAAAAAGAGGCGCAATGAGGTAGCTGTGTGAGTAAGATAAGCGACCCTAGTGGCCGACACAAACACCGGGCCCATCTAGGAGTGTCACTGCAGTGTCACGCAGGATGTCCCTTCCAAAAAACCCTCCCCAAACAGCACATGACGCAAAGAAAAAAAGAGGCGCAATGAGGTAGCTGTGTGAGTAAGATAAGCGACCCTAGTGGCCGACACAAACACCGGGCCCATCTAGGAGTGGCACTGCAGTGTCACGCAGGATGTCCCTTCCAAAAAACCCTCCCCAAACAGCACATGACGCAAAGAAAAAAAGAGGCGCAATGAGGTAGCTGTGTGAGTAAGATAAGCGACCCTAGTGGCCGACACAAACACCGGGCCCATCTAGGAGTGTCACTGCAGTGTTACGCAGGATGTCCCTTCCAAAAAACCCTCCCCAAACAGCACATGACGCAAAGAAAAAAAGAGGCGCAATGAGGTAGCTGTGTGAGTAAGATAAGCGACCCTAGTGGCCGACACAAACACCGGGCCCATCTAGGAGTGTCACTGCAGTGTCACGCAGGATGTCCCTTCCAAAAAACCCTCCCCAAACAGCACATGACGCAAAGAAAAAAAGAGGCGCAATGAGGTAGCTGTGTGAGTAAGATAAGTGACCCTAGTGGCCGACACAAACACCGGGCCCATCTAGGAGTGTCACTGCAGTGTCACGCAGGATGTCCCTTCCAAAAAACCCTCCCCAAACAGCACATGACGCAAAGAAAAAAAGAGGCGCAATGAGGTAGCTGTGTGAGTAAGATAAGCGACCCTAGTGGCCGACACAAACACCGGGCCCATCTAGGAGTGGCACTGCAGTGTCACGCAGGATGTCCCTTCCAAAAAACCCTCCCCAAACAGCACATGACGCAAAGAAAAAAAGAGGCGCAATGAGGTAGCTGTGTGAGTAAGATAAGCGACCCTAGTGGCCGACACAAACACCGGGCCCATCTAGGAGTGTCACTGCAGTGTCACGCAGGATGTCCCTTCCAAAAAACCCTCCCCAAACAGCACATGACGCAAAGAAAAAAAGAGGCGCAATGAGGTAGCTGTGTGAGTAAGATAAGCGACCCTAGTGGCCGACACAAACACCGGGCCCATCTAGGAGTGGCACTGCAGTGTCACGCAGGATGTCCCTTCCAAAAAACCCTCCCCAAACAGCACATGACGCAAAGAAAAAAAGAGGCGCAATGAGGTAGCTGTGTGAGTAAGATAAGCGACCCTAGTGGCCGACACAAACACCGGGCCCATCTAGGAGTGGCACTGCAGTGTCACGCAGGATGTCCCTTCCAAAAAACCCTCCCCAAACAGCACATGACGCAAAGAAAAAAAGAGGCGCAATGAGGTAGCTGTGTGAGTAAGATAAGCGACCCTAGTGGCCGACACAAACACCGGGCCCATCTAGGAGTGGCACTGCAGTGTCACGCAGGATGTCCCTTCCAAAAAACCCTCCCCAAACAGCACATGACGCAAAGAAAAAAAGAGGCGCAATGAGGTAGCTGTGTGAGTAAGATAAGCGACCCTAGTGGCCGACACAAACACCGGGCCCATCTAGGAGTGTCACTGCAGTGTCACGCAGGATGTCCCTTCCAAAAAACCCTCCCCAAACAGCACATGACGCAAAGAAAAAAAGAGGCGCAATGAGGTAGCTGTGTGAGTAAGATAAGCGACCCTAGTGGCCGACACAAACACCGGGCCCATCTAGGAGTGGCACTGCAGTGTCACGCAGGATGTCCCTTCCAAAAAACCCTCCCCAAACAGCACATGACGCAAAGAAAAAAAGAGGCGCAATGAGGTAGCTGTGTGAGTAAGATAAGCGACCCTAGTGGCCGACACAAACACCGGGCCCATCTAGGAGTGTCACTGCAGTGTCACGCAGGATGTCCCTTCCAAAAAACCCTCCCCAAACAGCACATGACGCAAAGAAAAAAAGAGGCGCAATGAGGTAGCTGTGTGAGTAAGATAAGCGACCCTAGTGGCCGACACAAACACCGGGCCCATCTAGGAGTGTCACTGCAGTGTCACGCAGGATGTCCCTTCCAAAAAACCCTCCCCAAACAGCACATGACGCAAAGAAAAAAAGAGGCGCAATGAGGTAGCTGTGTGAGTAAGATAAGCGACCCTAGTGGCCGACACAAACACCGGGCCCATCTAGGAGTGGCACTGCAGTGTCACGCAGGATGTCCCTTCCAAAAAACCCTCCCCAAACAGCACATGACGCAAAGAAAAAAAGAGGCGCAATGAGGTAGCTGTGTGAGTAAGATAAGCGACCCTAGTGGCCGACACAAACACCGGGCCCATCTAGGAGTGGCACTGCAGTGTCACGCAGGATGTCCCTTCCAAAAAACCCTCCCCAAACAGCACATGACGCAAAGAAAAAAAGAGGCGCAATGAGGTAGCTGTGTGAGTAAGATAAGCGACCCTAGTGGCCGATACAAACACCAGGCCCATCTAGGAGTGGCACTGCAGTGTCACGCAGGATGTCCCTTCCAAAAAACCCTCCCCAAACAGCACATGACGCAAAGAAAAAAAGAGGCGCAATGAGGTAGCTGTGTGAGTAAGATAAGCGACCCTAGTGGCCGACACAAACACCGGGCCCATCTAGGAGTGGCACTGCAGTGTCACGCAGGATGTCCCTTCCAAAAAACCCTCCACAAACAGCACATGACGCAAAGAAAAAAAGAGGCGCAATGAGGTAGCTGTGTGAGTAAGATAAGCGACCCTAGTGGCCGACACAAACACCGGGCCCATCTAGGAGTGGCACTGCAGTGTCACGCAGGATGTCCCTTCCAAAAAACCCTCCCCAAACAGCACATGACGCAAAGAAAAATTAAAGAAAAAAGAGGTGCAAGATGTAATTGTCCTTGGGCCCTCCCACCCACCCTTATGTTGTATAAACAGGACATGCACACTTTAACCAACCCATCATTTCAGTGACAGGGTCTGCCACACGACTGTGACTGAAATGACGGGTTGGTTTGGACCCCCATCAAAAAAGAAGCAATTAATCTCTCCTTGCACAAACTGGCTCTACAGAGGCAAGATGTCCACCTCATCATCATCCTCCGATATATCACCGTGTACATCCCCCTCCTCACAGATTATCAATTCGTCCCCACTGGAATCCACCATCTCAGCTCCCTGTGTACTTTGTGGAGGCAATTGCTGCTGGTCAATGTCTCCACGGAGGAATTGATTATAATTCATTTTAATGAACATCATCTTCTCCACATTTTCTGGATGTAACCTCGTACGCCGATTGCTGACAAGGTGAGCGGCGGCACTAAACACTCTTTCGGAGTACACACTTGTGGGAGGGCAACTTAGGTAGAATAAAGCCAGTTTGTGCAAGGGCCTCCAAATTGCCTCTTTTTCCTGCCAGTATAAGTACGGACTGTGTGACGTGTCTACTTGGATGCGGTCACTCATATAATCCTCCACCATTCTTTCAATGGTGAGAGAATCATATGCAGTGACAGTAGACGACAAGTCCGTAATCGTTGTCAGGTCCTTCAGTCCGGACCAGATGTCAGCATCAGCAGTCGCTCCAGACTGCCCTGCATCACCGCCAGCGGGTGGGCTCGGAATTCTGAGCCTTTTCCTCGCACCCCCAGTTGCGGGAGAATGTGAAGGAGGAGATGTTGACAGGTCGCGTTCCGCTTGACTTGACAATTTTCTCACCAGCAGGTCTTTCAACCCCAGCAGACTTGTGTCTGCCGGAAAGAGAGATCCAAGGTAGGCTTTAAATCTAGGATCGAGCACGGTGGCCAAAATGTAGTGCTCTGATTTCAACAGATTGACCACCCGTGAATCCTTGTTAAGCGAATTAAGGGCTCCATCTGTTAGGCGCCGAGGGTCCGCCCGTCAGTGCGGCCCGGCGCCTAGCAACTAGGGACGCCGCAGGCAGACAGCCGCCGGCTCCCTAGCAACGCTAGACGCCGGGCGCACGGAGCCGCTCTGACCATAGCAACGGGGACGCCACTGTCGGACCGCGTTCCCCGTTGCTAGGTCTAATGAATCAGGTCAAATTGCATCCTGGCCGTGCAACATGCAGCTGCACGGCATAATTAACATTACCCTGTCTGGATCCGGATTGGAGGGGTTCTAAATAAAAGCACTCTCAGGACTTCTCACAGACGCCGGTGTTAGCTTCCTGTTGCTGTGTCTGTTACAGAGAGTTTCCAGTCCTGCTCCATCCGGTTGTTCCTGTCCTCAGTGATCCAGTACTCGGAATTGGTCATCTTTCCTGGAGTCCTACCGAGCACCTTTAACATCCAGTGGTGTTCGTGAGTCGCGGCGTAGCCGTGTGTTGCGGCTTGACCGCTTACTATTTATTATTTAGTTTTATTGTGTTCCGGAGCTTTTGCGGAGGATTCCGCTCCCACTAGTCCACTCTGGTATCCAGCGGTGCTGGATAGGAGTAACGGATCAGTGGATCTTTGGTTGTCCTTTTCCCTGGCGGTTTGTCCGCACATACTTTTGGTTAAGTTAGATAGCTTGTAACCCCTGGTCTGGTTGCTTAGTCAGAGGGCCCCTTGTTATCACCCTGTCTCGGATTTCCCTTTGTCTCCCATTAAGACCTGAGGGGGCATCGGGGTTGGGCAGACATAATCCGCCCTTCGAACGCGGCTGCCATGGGCTCAAGCAACCATAGTCTCGCAGGGGATTTCTGATAACACGGGCGAGACAACGGAGTTAGGGCGCCAGGGGTTACTAGGCTTTCCTGCTCCCGTAACCAGCATATCTTTCCAGTACTCAGACCTCTGCCATAAGATCTCATCTGGTCTGGAGTACGGGAATCATAACATTAACACCGGCCAGACTAAAATTTTAAATTAACAGGAGTTAATTTTTTCCCTTATTCAGTTGGGAGATTTTGTCAGCTTCATGAATCCCACCGGTGTTGGGCCAAATCCTGGCCAGCTTTTAGTTAGCCAGATCCAAGAGCTTACTCAGATGGTTCAGGATCTGTCCCTTCGGGTGAGGTCACAGGAAGATCTGTTACGGACTTCCCCGAGGGTCATTCCTGAACCAAAAATGCATCTGCCTGACCGTTTTTCTGGGGATAGAAAGCAGTTTTTTAATTTTAAAGAGTCTTGTAAACTGTATTTTCGTTTAAGACCAGTATCCTCAGGTACGGAATCTCAGCGGGTAGGAATTATTATTTCTCTGCTACAGGGGGATCCTCAGACCTGGGCTTTTGGTTTAAAGACAGACGATCCAGCTTTATTGTCTGTAGACGCCTTTCTGGGGTCCTTAGGGCTTTTGTATGACGACCCTGATAGAGAGGCATCCGCCGAGAGTCAGTTGCGTGCTCTCAGACAGGGTAGGAATCCCGCAGAGATTTATTGTACAGAGTTTCGCCGTTGGTCGAACGACTGTGGATGGAATGACCCAGCCTTGCGCAGTCAGTTTCGCCTCGGCTTATCCGAGTCTATAAAAGACAGTCTCCTTCAGTATCCCGCTCCTGAGACTCTCGATAAACTCATGGAGCTCTCTATTAAGATTGATCGTCGTCTCAGAGAGCGGAGGGCTGAAAAAGGAGCATCTGTCGGGTCTACTCCTTGTGTTTTTTCCATTCCTGTGGACATAGAGGAGCCCATGCAGATAGGCCTCTCCAAACTGTCTCCAGAAGAAAGAACCAGAAGGCAAAATTCTGGTCTTTGTTTATACTGTGGGGGTAAGGGACATTTTGCCCGTAGTTGTCCGAACAAGTCGGGAAACGCCTCGACCAAGTGAGTTGTGAGGGGGTTCACTTTGGTCTACAGCTTATCTCCTCAAATAATTCACTGTTGGTTCCAGCTAAAGTTTCCTTTGGCAGCCTCTGTTCTTCGGTCTCGGCTTTTGTGGACAGTGGAGCTGCAGGGAACTTTATGGATTTAACATGGGCCAAGGCCTTAGGTATTCCTCAGTTAGCCTTGGGTAGGTGTATCACCATGCATGGTTTAGATGGGAGTCCCTTGTCCAATGGGGTTATTTCTCTCTGTACACCTTCTGTTCTACTTTCGGTAGGAGCTCTGCATTCTGAAAAGATTGAGTTTTTCCTTACCCATTGCCCAGCAGTTCCTGTGGTTCTGGGTCACCCTTGGCTGGCCTTTCATAATCCCATCATTGATTGGCAGTTGGGGGAGATCTTACAATGGGGTACCATCTGTAATAAGGAATGTATTACGCTTACCATCAGAATTGCTGCTGTCATTCCCGCACCCATTCCTGTGGTATACCAGGATTTTGTTGATGTATTTTCCAAGGGCAATGCGGATATTCTGCCTCCCCATAGGCCTTATGATTGTTCTATTGAGTTAATTCCTGGTGCCACTTTGCCTAAGGCAAGGTTATATGCATTGTCCGGACCTGAAACTGTGGCCATGAATGAGTATGTTAAAGAGAGCCTAGGGAAAGGATTTATCAGGCCATCTAAATCCCCTTTAAGTGCAGGCTTCTTCTTCGTGGAGAAGAAGGATGGATCACTCAGACCTTGCATCGACTTTAGAGCCTTGAATAAAATATCTGTAAAGAATACTTACCCTTTGCCGCTGATTTCTGTCCTCTTTGATCAGCTACGTTCGGCGGTGATTTTTTCTAAGATTGACCTGAGAGGAGCATATAACCTCATCAGAATCAAGTCAGGGGATGAGTGGAAAACGGCATTCAGTACTCAGTCAGGCCACTATGAGTATCTGGTTATGCCTTTCGGCCTGTCCAACGCTCCGGCAGTTTTCCAGGATCTCATTAACGATGTGCTCCGTGAATTTCTTGGAAAATTCGTTGTAGTCTACTTAGACGATATTTTGATATATTCTGACTCTATAGAACAACATGTTACCCAGGTGCGTCAGGTTCTAAAAAAATTACGTGAAAATCACTTATATGCCAAGCTGGAGAAGTGTGAATTTCATGTCACGGAGGTATCCTTTTTAGGGTACATTATTTCCCCTCGGGGATTCTGTATGGAACCAAAGAAGCTCCAAGCCATCCTTAGTTGGGCGCAACCCACCAATTTAAAGGCAATTCAGCGCTTTTTAGGGTTTGCAAATTACTATAGAAGATTTATTCACTCTTTCTCTGACCTAGTTGCTCCCATTGTGGCACTGACTAAGAAGGGAGCAGATCCTACCAACTGGTCACGTGATGCGGAGTTATCTTTTCAGGCCTTGAAACAAGCCTTTGTCTCAGCCCCTGTCCTCAGACATCCCAACCCAGAATTGCCTTTCATTGTTGAGGTCGATGCCTCGGAGGTTGGAGTAGGGGCTATCCTGTCTCAGAAGGATCCGGATTCCCTAGAATTACATCCTTGTGCCTTCATGTCCAGGAAATTCTCATCTGCTGAATCCAACTACGATGTTGGTAACCGGGAATTACTGGCTATTAAATGGGCTTTTGAGGAGTGGAGGCATTGGCTTGAAGGAGCCACTCATACCATTTCAGTTTTGTCTGATCACAAAAATCTTCAATACATTGAATCAGCCAAACGGCTTAATGCCCGGCAAGCTCGTTGGGCTTTATTTTTTACTCGTTTCAAGTTCATTATCACCTTCAGGCCAGGTTCCAAGAATACCAAGGCAGATGCCCTATCACGCAGTTTTCTTCCAGTTCAAGACAACAGTCCTGTTACTCCCATACTTCCGTCTTCAGTCATTCGGGCAGGCCTCACACAAGATTTATTTACCCAGTTGAAGCAGCTTCAACATCAAGCTCCTGGTAATACTCCTGCTGGTCGTCTTTATGTCCCCGAGTTTTTGAGAGCAACGGTTTTGACAGAGTTTCACGATAGCAAAGTTGCCGGGCATCCGGGGATCGCTAAGACTTTTGAATTAGTTTCCCGCTCGGTATGGTGGCCTGGTCTTTCCAAAGACATTAAGGAGTTTGTTTTTTCTTGTCAGGTCTGTGCACAGCATAAGGTTCCCCGTTCCTTGCCTATCGGTCAACTTATGCCCTTGAATGTTCCTCTTAGGCCATGGTCTCATATTTCCATGGATTTTGTGGTGGACCTCCCTCTGTCAGCCGGATGCCGAGTCATATGGGTGGTAGTGGACCGTTTTAGCAAAATGGCCCATTTTATTGCTCTTCCCCGATTGCCATCTGCCCAGGGATTGGCAGTCTTGTTCCTCCGCCATGTTTTCAGACTCCATGGGTTACCCACTGATATTGTTTCTGATCGGGGTCCACAATTCATTGCACAATTTTGGAAGTCTTTTTGTGCCTCATTGAAGATGAAATTATCTTTAACGTCTGGCTACCATCCCCAATCCAACGGGCAGACTGAGCGAGTCAATCAATCATTAAAACAATATTTGCGTTTGTACTCGGCCAAACTCCAAAATGACTGGTCTGAGTTTCTTCCGTTAGCAGAGTTTGCTTACAACAATGCCTGTCATTCCTCCACCAATGTATCTCCATTTTTTACAGTTTTTGGTTTTCACCCTAGAGCTAATTCCTTTTTTCAACATTCCTCTGTCTCCTCACTGACCTTGACCTCTCATCTCAAACTCATTTGGAGAAAAGTGCACCTGGCTCTCAGAAAAGCGGCATTTCGGGAGAAAAATTTTTCTGACAGGCTCCGGCGGCCGTGCACTTTCAAAGTTGGAGATAGGGTATGGTTGTCGACTCGCAACATTAAACTTCGACAAACCTCAGCCAGATTGGGTCCTAAATTTATTGGACCATTTCAAATTATCAAAAAAGTCAATCCAGTGGCTTTCCGGTTACGGTTACCAAAAACTTTACGGATCGGAAATACCTTCCATTGCTCCTTGTTAAAACCTTATGTTTCGTCCAGTAAATTTCCTCGCAAGATCTCTCAGGGGAAATCACCAATAGACGTACAGGGTCAGCAGGAGTTCTTAGTGGAGAAGGTTCTCGATTCCAAGTTGTCCCGGGGTCGGCTTTATTTTTTGGTGCATTGGAGAGGTTATGGTCCAGAGGAAAGGTCTTGGGTCATGGATGAGGATCTCCATGCCCCGAGGCTCAAAAGGGCGTTTTTTCGAGAATTTCCTCAGAAGCCTGGCCTTAGGGGTTCCTTGACCCCTCCTCAAGGGGGGGGTACTGTTAGGCGCCGAGGGTCCGCCCGTCAGTGCGGCCCGGCGCCTAGCAACTAGGGACGCCGCAGGCAGACAGCCGCCGGCTCCCTAGCAATGCTAGACGCCGGGCGCACGGAGCCGCTCTGACCATAGCAACGGGGACGCCACTGTCGGACCGCGTTCCCCGTTGCTAGGTCTAATGAATCAGGTCAAATTGCATCCTGGCCGTGCAACATGCAGCTGCACGGCATAATTAACATTACCCTGTCTGGATCCGGATTGGAGGGGTTCTAAATAAAAGCACTCTCAGGACTTCTCACAGACGCCGGTGTTAGCTTCCTGTTGCTGTGTCTGTTACAGAGAGTTTCCAGTCCTGCTCCATCCGGTTGTTCCTGTCCTCAGTGATCCAGTACTCGGAATTGGTCATCTTTCCTGGAGTCCTACCGAGCACCTTTAACATCCAGTGGTGTTCGTGAGTCGCGGCGTAGCCGTGTGTTGCGGCTTGACCGCTTACTATTTATTATTTAGTTTTATTGTGTTCCGGAGCTTTTGCGGAGGATTCCGCTCCCACTAGTCCACTCTGGTATCCAGCGGTGCTGGATAGGAGTAACGGATCAGTGGATCTTTGGTTGTCCTTTTCCCTGGCGGTTTGTCCGCACATACTTTTGGTTAAGTTAGATAGCTTGTAACCCCTGGTCTGGTTGCTTAGTCAGAGGGCCCCTTGTTATCACCCTGTCTCGGATTTCCCTTTGTCTCCCATTAAGACCTGAGGGGGCATCGGGGTTGGGCAGACATAATCCGCCCTTCGAACGCGGCTGCCATGGGCTCAAGCAACCATAGTCTCGCAGGGGATTTCTGATAACACGGGCGAGACAACGGAGTTAGGGCGCCAGGGGTTACTAGGCTTTCCTGCTCCCGTAACCAGCATATCTTTCCAGTACTCAGACCTCTGCCATAAGATCTCATCTGGTCTGGAGTACGGGAATCATAACACCATCCACAAGTCCCACATGCCTAGCGGAATCGCTCCGTGTTAGCTCCTCCTTCAATGTCTCCAGCTTCTTCTGCAAAAGCCTGATGAGGGGAATGACCTGACTCAGGCTGGCAGTGTCTGAACTGACTTCACGTGTGGCAAGTTCAAAGGGCATCAGAACCTTGCACAACGTTGAAATCATTCTCCACTGCACTTGAGACAGGTGCATTCCACCTCCTATATCGTGCTCAATTGTATAGGCTTGAATGGCCTTTTGCTGCTCCTCCGACCTCTGAAGCATATAGAGGGTTGAATTCCACCTCGTTACCACTTCTTGCTTCAGATGATGGCAGGGCAGGTTCAGTAGTTTTTGGTGGTGCTCCAGTCTTCTGTACGTGGTGCCTGTACGCCGAAAGTGTCCCGCAATTCTTCTGGCCACCGACAGCATCTCTTGCACGCCCCTGTCGTTTTTTTAAAAATTCTGCACCACCAAATTCAAGGTATGTGCAAAACATGGGACGTGCTGGAATTTTCCCAGATTTAATGCACACACAATATTGCTGGCGTTGTCCGATGCCACAAATCCACAGGAGAGTCCAATTGGGGTAAGCCATTCCGCGATGATCTTCCTCAGTTGCCGTAAGAGGTTTTCAGCTGTGTGCGTATTCTGGAAACTGGTGATACAAAGCGTAGCCTGCCTAGGAAAGAGTTGTCGTTTGCGAGATGCTGCTACTGGTGCCGCCGCTGCTGTTCTTGCGGCGGGAGTCCATACATTTACCCAGTGGGCTGTCACAGTCATATAGTCCTGACCCTGCCCTGCTCCACTTGTCCACATGTCCGTGGTTAAGTGGACATTGGGTACAGCTGCATTTTTTAGGACACTGGTGAGGTCTGTGTACATTTTCGGTATCGCCTGCCTAGAGAAATGGAACCTAGATGGTATTTGGTACCGGGGACACAGTACCTCCAACAAGTCTCTAGTTGGCTCTGCAGTAATGATGGATACTGGAACCACGTTTCTCACCACCCAGGATGCCAAGGCCTCAGTTATCCGCTTTGCAGCAGGATGACTGCTGTGATATTTCATCTTCCTCGCAAAGGACTGTTGGACAGTCAATTGCTTACTGGAAGTAGTACAAGTGGTCTTCCGACTTCCCCTCTGGGATGACCATCGACTCCCAGCAGCAACAACAGCAGCGCCAGCAGCAGTAGGCGTTACACGCAAGGATGCATCGGAGGAATCCCAGGCAGGAGAGGACTAGTCAGAATTGCCAGTGACATGGCCTGCAGGACTATTGGCATTCCTGGGGAAGGAGGAAATTGACACTGAGGGAGTTGGTGGTGGGGTGGTTTGCGTGAGCTTGGTTACAAGAGGAAGGGATTTACTGGTCAGTGGACTGCTTCCGCTGTCACCCAAAGTTTTTGAACTTGTCACTGACTTATTATGAATGCGCTACAGGTGACGTATAAGGGAGGATGTTCCGAGGTGGTTAACGTCCTTACCCCTACTTATTACAGCTTGACAAAGGCAACACACGGCTTGACAAATGTTGTCCGCATTTCTGTTTAAATACTTCCACACCGAAGAGCTGATTTTTTTGGTATTTTCACCAGGCATGTCAACGGCCCTATTCCTCCCACGGACAACAGGTGTCTCCCCGGGTGCCTGACTTAAACAAACCACCTCACCATCAGAATCCTCCTTGTCAATTTCCTCCCCAGCGCCAGCAACACCCATATCCTCCTCATCCTGGTGTACTTCAACACTGACATTTTCAATCTGACTATCAGGAACTGGACTGCGGGTGCTCCTTCCAGCACTTGCAGGGGGCGTGCAAATGGTGGAAGGCGCATGCTCTTCACGTCCAGTGTTGGGAAGGTCAGGCATCGCAACCGACACAATTGGACTCTCCTTGTGGATTTGGGATTTCAAAGAACGCACAGTTCTTTGCGGTGCTTTTGCCAACTTGAGTCTTTTCAGTTTTCTAGCGAGAGGCTGAGTGCTTCCATCCTCCTGTGAAGCTGAACCACTAGCCATGAACATAGGCCAGGGCCTCAGCCGTTCCTTGCCACTCCGTGTGGTAAATGGCATATTGGCAAGTTTACGCTTCTCCTCCGACAATTTTATTTTTGGTTTTGGAGTCCTTTTTTTACTGATATTTGGTGTTTTGGATTTGACATGCTCTGTACTATGCCATTGGGCATCGGCCTTGGCAGACGACGTTGCTGGCATTTCATCGTCTCAGCCATGACTAGTGGCAGCAGCTTCAGCACGAGGTGGAAGTGGATCTTGATCTTTCCCTAATTTTGGAACCTCAACATTTTTGTTCTCCATATTTTAATAGGCACAACTAAAAGGCACCTCAGGTAAACAATGGAGATGGATGGATACTAGTATACTTATGGATGGACTGCCGAGTGCCGACACAGAGGTAGCTACAGCCGTGGACTACCGTACTGTGTCTGCTGCTAATATAGACTGGATGATAATGAGATGAAATCAATATATATATATGTATTACACTGGTTGTGACTTGAAGCTATTGTAGCTGCTGGCAAGGTTACACACGCATATGAAATTGTGGTAGACCTGTGTATTTGAACTTGTTATCCAAATCCCTGAATCATAAGGTCACATACCTATTTGAACTTGCGTTCAGGCCTATGCGTTTGAACTTGTTATTCAAGCACTTAACCATAAGGCTTAATCTAACTTTCACCTGTGTACCCCACCGGTGTGTGGTTTTTTCAAGTATCCAGAATACGTAATTGCCATTTTATTGATGCACTAACAGTATTTATCAAGCACTAGAGACATACCCCTGATGAAGTCTTAGAGTAAGACGAAACGCGTCGGGTTATTTGTTCATAAACATCAAATCTCCGAATTGTCAAAGGAGAAGGAGGAATCTATCAAAGTTATTTCAACTGGTCCTCTGTACTATATGGTGTTATCTGCAAGAAGAGATACTATACCGTTTTGTATCATTGCTTTTATGTTGTAATAAATTTTACATGGAACATCTTAAATGTGGTTTTATGCTCACAAATTAGGAGTAAATATCTTAGGGAGACTGCTGTTTTTCCCCGTTGAATATTGGGTGGAAAAACAACCCAAGTGCGCCCATTCCTCTATTGGCACATATATATATATGTATGTATATATAATATCACTAGTACTGCAGCCGGACAGGTAGATAATATATTTATTAGGTAATGATGACTGATGACGGACCTGCTGGACACTGTCAGCTCAGCAGCACCGCAGACTGCTACAGTAAGCTACTATACTATAGTAGTATGTACAAAGAAGAAAGAAAAAAAAAAACCACGGGTAGGTGGTATACAATTATGGATGGACTGCTGAGTGCCGACACAGGGGTAGCTACAGCCGTGGACTAACGTACTATGTCTGCTGCTAATATAGACTGGATGATTGATAATGAGATGAAATCAATATATATATGTATGTATATATAATATCACTAGTACTGCAGCCGGACAGGTAGATAATATATTTATTAGGTAATGATGACTGATGACGGACCTGCTGGACACTGTCAGCTCAGCAGCACCGCAGACTGCTACAGTAAGCTACTATACTATAGTAGTATGTACAAAGAAGAAAGAAAAAAAAAAACCACGGGTAGGTGGTATACAATTATGGATGGACTGCTGAGTGCCGACACAGAGGTAGCTACAGCCGTGGACTAACGTACTGTGTCTGCTGCTAATATAGACTGGATGATTGATAATGAGATGAAATCAATATATATATGTATGTATATATAATATCACTAGTACTGCAGCCGACAGGTAGATAATATATTTATTAGGTAATGATGACTGATGACGGACCTGCTGGACACTGTCAGCTCAGCAGCACCGCAGACTGCTACAGTAAGCTACTATACTCAGTCTATAGTAGTATGTACAAAGAAGAAAGAAAAAAAAAAAAACACGGGTAGGTGGTAAACAATTATGGATGGACTGCCGAGTGCCGACACAGAGGTAGCTACAGCCGTGGACTAACGTACTGTGTCTGCTGCTAATATAGAGTCTAGACTGGATGATAAATTATTGATAATGAGATGAAATCAATATAATATCACTAGTACTGCAGCCGGACAGGTACTATATATATTTATTATGTAATGACTGATGACGGACCTGCTGGACACTGTCAGGTCAGCACAGCACCGCAGACTGCTACAGTAAGCTACTATAGTAGTATGTATAAAGAAGAATGAAAAAAAAAAAAAAACACGGGTAGGTGGTATACAATATTATATATATATATATATTATATACAATTTTATATATATATATATATATATATATATTAAACTGGTGGTGATTGATTATTAAACTGGTGGTCACTTCAGGACAGGTCACGTTGCAACTTGCAACTAGTACTCCGAGGCCTAAGCAGACAATCACAAAATATAATATTATACTGGTGGTCAGTGTGGTCACAACAATGGCAGTGTGGCACTGACTCTGGCAGCAAAAGTGTGCACTGTACGTTATATGTACTCCTGAGTCCTGCTCTCAGACTCTAACTGCTCCCCACTGTCAGTGTCTCCCCCACAAGTCAGATAATACACTTACAGTCACACTATCTAATCTATAAATAAAATATCACTTCAGCAAGTAGTATTATAGTAGTATACAGTAGTACTCCTCCTAATAATGCTCCCCGAAAATACTGTGTCTATCTCTTCTCTTAACGGAGAGGACGCCAGCCACGTCCTCTCCCTATGACTCTCAATGCACGTGTGAAAATGGCGGCGACGCGCGGCTCCTTATATAGAATCCGAGTCTCGCGATAGAATCCGAGCCTCGCGAGAATTTGACAGCGTGATGATGACGTTCGGGCGCGCTCGGGTTAGCCGAGCAAGGCGGGAAGATCCGAGCCTGCTCGGACCCGTGTAAAAAACCTGAAGTTCGGGCGGGTTCGGATTCAGAGGAACCGAACCCGCTCATCTCTAAGTTCACCCTCTTAAGGCTCTGGTGTGGCAGTCCGAGGTAGGGAGGTGAATCCTGTCCGGGTAGGCTCCTGGTCCAGGACAAACTCCAGTAAGGGGTCATACTAGAGTGTGGTCTTGTAAACCTGGGAGGAACCAGCTCCAGACCTTTTTGACTGTTCCATTTTTTTGTTTTCTTTCAGGAACACAGTACGCAGGTTTTGGATTTTTTTTTCTTAACCCAGTCCTTGTCTACACTGGAGACTAGCTCTTTCAAGGCCGCACTCTGACGCACTTTGTCTGAATTCCACTTTGCTTTGACCTTCCATAGACATTCATGGCTACGTTACATGTCTAGTAGGCCGGTGATAAAGTCTATGGGGTATATTTACTAAGGTCCCGATTTTGACCGAGATGCCGTTTTTTCATCAAAGTGTCATCTCGGTAATTTACTAAGCAATAATCACGGCAGTGATGAGGGCATTCGTAATTTTTTGGAAGTCCAACCCAAAAAATACGAATGAATACACCATCGGTCAAAACGCGGCTGTTTAAGTATGAATCTCGGTAATTTACTAAGAAGTGCAAAGCAAAAAAAACAAACACTGCCGTGAAAAATTACAACTCGTAAAAAAGTGCTAAAAAAAAACAAACCTGCTTTTTTAATCCGTGATTGTATAGGCATGCAGGGATCCATGAGATCCGTGCATGTATATCAGTGGGAAGGGGTGGGAAAGTGGTTATTTTCTTCAAAAAAATTGCGTGGGGTCCCCCCTCCTAAGCATAACCAGCCTCGGGCTCTTTGAGCCGATTCTGGTTGCAGAAATATGGGGAAAAAATTTACAGGGGTTCCCCCATATTTAAGCAACCAGCATCGGGCTCTGCGCCTGGTCCTGGTTCCAAAAATACGGGGGACAAAAAGAGTAGGGGTCCCCCGTATTTCTAAAACCAGCACCGGGCTCCACTAGCTGGACAGATAATGCCACAGCCGGGGGTCACTTTTATATAGTGCCCTGCGGCCGTGGCATCAAAAATCCAACTAGTCACCCCTGGCCGGGGTACCCTGGGGGAGTGGGGACCCCTTCAATCAAGGGGTCCCCCCCCCAGCCACCCAAGGGCCAGGGGTGAAGCCCGAGGCTGTCCCCCCCATCCAATTGGCTGCGGATGGGGGGCTGATAGCCTTTTGTGAAAATGAAAAGATATTGTCTTTAGTAGCAGTACTACAAGGCCCAGCAAGCCTCCCCCGCATGCTGGTACTTGGAGAACCACAAGTACCAGCATGCGACGGAAAAACGGGCCCGCTGGTACCTGTAGTACTATTACTAAAAAAATACCCCAAAAAAGACAATACACACACACCTTGAAAGTAAAGTTTTATTACATACATCCACACAAACATACATACATACTTACCTTAAGTTCACACGAGGGTCGGTCCTCTTCTCCAGTAGAATCCATGGGGTACCTGTTGAATAAATTCTACTCACCAGCTCCAGGGTCCCAGGCTCCTCGTAGCATCCATTTGTAATCCACGTACTTGAATAAAATAAAAAAACGGAAAGCCGAGCCACGCACTGAAAGGGGACCCATGTTTGCACATGGGCCCCCTTTCCCCGAATGCCAGAAACCCACTCTGACTGATGTCTAAGTGGGTTTCTTCAGCCAATCAGGGAGCGCCACGTTGTAGCACCCTCCTGATCGGCTGTGTGCTCCTGTACTGTCTGACAGGCGGCACACGGCAGTGTTACAATGTAGCGCCTATGCGCTCCATTGTAACCAATGGTGGGAACTTTCTGCCCTGCGGTTGACCGAAAGTGACCTCACCGCTGAGCAGAAAGTTCCCACCATTGGTTACAATGGAGCGCATAGGCGCTACATTGTAACACTGCCGTGTGCCGCCTGTCATACAGTACAGGAGCACACAGCCGATCAGGAGGGTGCTACAACGTGGCGCTCCCTGATTGGCTGAAGAAACCCACTTAGACATCAGTCAGAGTGGGTTTCTGGCATTCGGGGAAAGGGGGCCCATGTGCAAACATGGGTCCCCTTTCAGTGCGTGGCTCGGCTTTCCGTTTTTTTATTTTATTCAAGTACGTGGATTACAAATGGATGCTACGAGGAGCCTGGGACCCTGGATCTGGTGAGTAGAATTTATTCAACAGGTACCCCATGGATTCTACTGGAGAAGAGGACCGACCCTCGTGTGAACATAAGGTAAGTATGTATGTATGTTTGTGTGGATGTATGTAATAAATCTTTACTTTCAAGGTGTGTGTGTCTTGTCTTTTTTGGGGTATTTTTTTAGTAGTGGTACTACAGGTACCAGCGGGCCCGTTTTTCCGTCGCATGCTGGTACTTGTGGTTCTCCAAGTACCAGCATGCGGGGGAGGCTTGCTGGGCCTTGTAGTACTGCTACTAAAAACAATATCTTTTCATTTTCACAAAAGGCTATCAGCCCCCCATCCGCAGCCAATTGGGTGGGGGGGACAGCCTCGGGCTTCACCCCTGGCCCTTGGGTGGCTGGGGGGGGGACCCCTTGATTGAAGGGGTCCCCACTCCCCCAGGGTACCCCGGCCAGGGGTGACTAGTTGGATTTTTGATGCCACGGCCGCAGGGCACTATATAAAAGTGACCCCCGGCTGTGGCATTATCTGTCCAGCTAGTGGAGCCCGGTGCTGGTTTTAGAAATACGGGGGACCCCTACTCTTTTTGTCCCCCGTATTTCTCTAACGTCCTAAGTGGATGCTGGGGACTCCGTAAGGACCATGGGGAATAGCGGCTCCGCAGGAGACTGGGCACATCTAAAGAAAGCTTTAGGACTATCTGGTGTGCACTGGCTCCTCCCCCTATGACCCTCCTCCAAGCCTCAGTTAGATCTCTGTGCCCGAACGAGAAGGGTGCACACTAGGGGCTCTCCTGAGCTTCTCAGTGAAAGTTTTAGTTTAGGTTTTTTATTTTCAGTGAGACCTGCTGGCAACAGGCTCACTGCATCGAGGGACTAAGGGGAGAAGAAGCGAACTCACCTGCGTGCAGAGTGGATTGGGCTTCTTAGGCTACTGGACATTAGCTCCAGAGGGACGATCACAGGCCCAGCCATGGATGGGTCCCAGAGCCGCGCCGCCGGCCCCCTTACAGAGCCAGAAGACAGAAGAGGTCCGGAAAATCGGCGGCAGAAGACATCCTGTCTTCACCAAGGTAGCGCACAGCACTGCAGCTGTGCGCCATTGCTCCTCAGCACACTTCACACTTCGGTCACTGAGGGTGCAGGGCGCTAGGGGGGGGCGCCCTGAGCAGCAATAAAAACACCTTGGCTGGCGAAAATACTAGAGATGAGCGCCTGAAATTTTTCGGGTTTTGTGTTTTGGTTTTGGGTTCGGTTCCGCGGCCGTGTTTTGGGTTCGAACGCGTTTTGGCAAAACCTCACCGAATTATTTTTGTCGGATTCGGGTGTGTTTTGGATTCGGGTGTTTTTTTCCAAAAACACTAAAAAACAGCTTAAATCATAGAATTTGGGGGTCATTTTGATCCCAAAGTATTATTAACCTCAAAAACCATAATTTACACTCATTTTCAGTCTATTCTGAATACCTCACACCTCACAATATTATTTTTAGTCCTAAAATTTGCACCGAGGTCGCTGTGTGAGTAAGATAAGCGACCCTAGTGGCCGACACAAACACCGGGCCCATCTAGGAGTGGCACTGCAGTGTCACGCAGGATGTCCCTTCCAAAAAACCCTCCCCAAACAGCACATGACGCAAAGAAAAAAAGAGGCGCAATGAGGTAGCTGTGTGAGTAAGATTAGCGACCCTAGTGGCCGACACAAACACCGGGCCCATCTAGGAGTGGCACTGCAGTGTCACGCAGGATGGCCCTTCCAAAAAACCCTCCCCAAACAGCACATGACGCAAAGAAAAAAAGAGGCGCAATGAGGTAGCTGACTGTGTGAGTAAGATTAGCGACCCTAGTGGCCGACACAAACACCGGGCACATCTAGGAGTGGCACTGCAGTGTCACGCAGGATGTCCCTTCCAAAAAACCCTCCCCAAACAGCACATGACGCAAAGAAAAAAAGAGGCGCAATGAGGTAGCTGTGTGAGTAAGATTAGCGACCCTAGTGGCCGACACAAACACCGGGCCCATCTAGGAGTGGCACTGCAGTGTCACGCAGGATGTCCCTTCCAAAAAACCCTCCCCAATCAGCACATGATGCAAAGAAAAAGAAAAGAAAAAAGAGGTGCAAGATGGAATTATCCTTGGGCCCTCCCACCCACCCTTATGTTGTATAAACAAAACAGGACATGCACACTTTAACCAACCCATCATTTCAGTGACAGGGTCTGCCACACGACTGTGACTGATATGACGGGTTGGTTTGGACCCCCCCCAAAAAAGAAGCAATTAATCTCTCCTTGCACAAACTGGCTCTACAGAGGCAAGATGTCCACCTCATCTTCACCCTCCGATATATCACCGTGTACATCCCCCTCCTCACAGATTATCAATTCGTCCCCACTGGAATCCACCATCTCAGCTCCCTGTGTACTTTGTGGAGGCAATTGCTGCTGGTCAATGTCTCCACGGAGGAATTGATTATAATTCATTTTAATGAACATCATCTTCTCCACATTTTCTGGATGTAACCTCGTACGCCGATTGCTGACAAGGTGAGCGGCGGCACTAAACACTCTTTCGGAGTACACACTTGTGGGAGGGCAACTTAGGTAGAATAAAGCCAGTTTGTGCAAGGGCCTCCAAATTGCCTCTTTTTCCTGCCAGTATAAGTACGGACTGTGTGACGTGCCTACTTGGATGCGGTCACTCATATAATCCTCCACCATTCTATCAATGTTGAGAGAATCATATGCAGTGACAGTAGACGACATGTCCGTAATCGTTGTCAGGTCCTTCAGTCCGGACCAGATGTCAGCATCAGCAGTCGCTCCAGACTGCCCTGCATCACCGCCAGCGGGTGGGCTCGGAATTCTGAGCCTTTTCCTCGCACCCCCAGTTGCGGGAGAATGTGAAGGAGGAGATGTTGACAGGTCGCGTTCCGCTTGACTTGACAATTTTGTCACCAGCAGGTCTTTCAACCCCAGCAGACCTGTGTCTGCCGGAAAGAGAGATCCAAGGTAGGCTTTAAATCTAGGATCGAGCACGGTGGCCAAAATGTAGTGCTCTGATTTCAACAGATTGACCACCCGTGAATCCTTGTTAAGCGAATTAAGGGCTGCATCCACAAGTCCCACATGCCTAGCGGAATCGCTCCGTGTTAGCTCCTTCTTCAATGCCTCCAGCTTCTTCTGCAAAAGCCTGATGAGGGGAATGACCTGACTCAGGCTGGCAGTGTCTGAACTGACTTCACGTGTGGCAAGTTCAAAGGGCATCAGAACCTTGCACAACGTTGAAATCATTCTCCACTGCACTTGAGACAGGTGCATTCCATCTCCTATATCGTGCTCAATTGTATAGGCTTGAATGGCCTTTTGCTGCTCCTCCAACCTCTGAAGCATATAGAGGGTTGAATTCCACCTCGTTACCACTTCTTGCTTCAGATGATGGCAGGGCAGGTTCAGTAGTTTTTGGTGGTGCTCCAGTCTTCTGTACGTGGTGCCTGTACGCCGAAAGTGTCCCGCAATTTTTCTGGCCACCGACAGCATCTCTTGCACGCCCGTGTCGTTTTTTAAAAAATTCTGCACCACCAAATTCAAGGTATGTGCAAAACATGGGACGTGCTGGAATTTGCCCATATTTAATGCACACACAATATTGCTGGCGTTGTCCGATGCCACAAATCCACAGGAGAGTCCAATTTGGGTAAGCCATTCCGCGATGATCTTCCTCAGTTGCCGTAAGAGGTTTTCAGCTGTGTGCGTATTCTGGAAAGCGGTGATACAAAGCGTAGCCTGCCTAGGAAAGAGTTGGCGTTTGCGAGATGCTGCTACTGGTGCCGCCGCTGCTGTTCTTGCGGCGGGAGTCCATACATCTACCCAGTGGGCTGTCACAGTCATATAGTCCTGACCCTGCCCTGCTCCACTTGTCCACATGTCCGTGGTTAAGTGGACATTGGGTACAACTGCATTTTTTAGGACACTGGTGAGTCTTTTTCTGACGTCCGTGTACATTCTCGGTATCGCCTGCCTAGAGAAGTGGAACCTAGATGGTATTTGGTAACGGGGGCACACTGCCTCAATAAATTGTCTAGTTCCCTGTGAACTAACGGCGGATACCGGACGCACGTCTAACACCAACATAGTTGTCAAGGACTTGCAGTAGGATGACTGCTGTGATATTTCATCTTCCTCGCAAAGGACTGTTGAACAGTCAATTGCTTACTGGAAGTAGTACAAGTGGGCTTACGACTTCCCCTCTGGGATGACCATCGACTCCCAGCGGCAACAACAGCAGCGCCAGCAGCAGTAGGCGTTACACGCAAGGATGCATCGGAGGAATCCCAGGCAGGAGAGGACTCGTCAGACTTGCCAGTGACATGGCCTGCAGGACTATTGGCATTCCTGGGGAAGGAGGAAATTGACACTGAGGGAGTTGGTGGGGTGGTTTGCGTGAGCTTGGTTACAAGAGGAAGGGATTTACTGGTCAGTGGACTGCTTCCGCTGTCACCCAAAGTTTTTGAACTTGTCACTGACTTATTATGAATGCGCTGCAGGTGACGTATAAGGGAGGATGTTCCGAGGTGGTTAACGTCCTTACCCCTACTTATTACAGCTTGACAAAGGGAACACACGGCTTGACACCTGTTGTCCGCATTTCTGGTGAAATACCTCCACACCGAAGAGCTGATTTTTTTGGTATTTTCACCTGGCATGTCAACGGCCATATTCCTCCCACGGACAACAGGTGTCTCCCCGGGTGCCTGACTTAAACAAACCACCTCACCATCAGAATCCTTCTGGTCAATTTCCTCCCCAGCGCCAGCAACACCCATATCCTCCTCATCCTGGTGTACTTCAACACTGACATCTTCAATCTGACTATCAGGAACTGGACTGCGGGTGCTCCTTCCAGCACTTGCAGGGGGCATGCAAATAGTGGAAGGCGCATGCTCTTCACGTCCAGTGTTGGGAAGGTCAGGCATCGCAACCGACACAATTGGACTCTCCTTGTGGATTTGGGATTTCAAAGAACGCACAGTTCTTTGCGGTGCTTTTGCCAGCTTGAGTCTTTTCAGTTTTCTAGCGAGAGGCTGAGTGCTTCCATCCTCATGTGAAGCTGAACCACTAGCCATGAACATAGGCCAGGGCCTCAGCCGTTCCTTGCCACTCCGTGTGGTAAATGGCATATTGGCAAGTTTACGCTTCTCCTCCGACAATTTTATTTTAGGTTTTGGAGTCCTTTTTTTTCTGATATTTGGTGTTTTGGATTTGACATGCTCTGTACTATGACATTGGGCATCGGCCTTGGCAGACGACGTTGCTGGCATTTCATCGTCTCGGCCATGACTTGTGGCAGCAGCTTCAGCACGAGGTGGAAGTGGATCTTGATCTTTCCCTAATTTTGGAACCTCAACTTTTTTGTTCTCCATATTTTATAGGCAGAACTAAAAGGCACCTCAGGTAAACAATGGAGATGGATGGATTGGATACTAGTATACAATTATGGACGGACTGCCACGGTTAGGTGGTATAAAAAAACCACGGTTAGGTGGTATATATTGTAATACAATTATGGATGGACGGACTGCCTGCCGAGTGCCGACACAGAGGTAGCCACAGCCGTGAACTACCGCACTGTACACTGGTTGATAAAGAGATAGTAGTATACTCGTAACAACTAGTATGACTGACTATGACGGTATAAAGAATGAAAAAAAAACCACGGTTAGGTGGTATATATTGTAATACAATTATGGATGGACGGACTGCCTGCCGAGTTCCGACACAGAGGTAGCCACAGCCGTGAACTACCGCACTGTACACTGGTTGATAAAGAGATAGTAGTATACTCGTAACAACTAGTATGACTGACTATGACGGTATAAAGAATGAAAAAAAAACCACGGTTAGGTGGTATATATTATAATACAATTATGGATGGACGGACTGCCTGCCGACTGCCGACACAGAGGTAGCCACAGCCGTGAACTACCGCACTGTACACTGGTTGATAAAGAGATAGTAGTATACTCGTAACAACTAGTATGACTGACTATGACGGTATAAAGAATGAAAAAAAAACCACGGTTAGGTGGTATATATTATAATAATACAATTATGGATGGACGGACTGCCTGCCGAGTTCCGACACAGAGGTAGCCACAGCCGTGAACTACCGCACTGTACACTGGTTGATAAAGAGATAGTAGTATACTCGTAACAACTAGTATGACTGACTATGACGGTATAAAGAATGAAAAAAAAACCACGGTTAGGTGGTATATATTATAATACAATTATGGATGGACGGACTGCCTGCCGAGTGCCGACACAGAGGTAGCCACAGCCGTGAACTACCGCACTGTACACTGGTTGATAAAGAGATAGTAGTATACTCGTAACAACTAGTATGACTGACTATGACGGTATAAAGAATGAAAAAAAAACCACGGTTAGGTGGTATATATTATAATACAATTATGGATAGACGGACTGCCTGCCGACTGCCGACACAGAGGTAGCCACAGCCGTGAACTACCGCACTGTACACTGGTTGATAAAGAGATAGTAGTATACTCGTAACAACTAGTATGACACTATGACGGTATAAAGAATGAAAAAAAAACCACGGTTAGGTGGTATATATTATAATACAATTATGGATGGACGGACTGCCTGCCGACTGCCGACACAGAGGTAGCCACAGCCGTGAACTACCGCACTGTACACTGGTTGATAAAGAGATAGTAGTATACTCGTAACAACTAGTATGACACTATGACGGTATAAAGAATGAAAAAAAAACCACGGTTAGGTGGTATATATTATAATAATACAATTATGGATGGACGGACTGCCTGCCGACTGCCGACACAGAGGTAGCCACAGCCGTGAACTACCGCACTGTACACTGGTTGATAAAGAGATAGTAGTATACTCGTAACAACTAGTATGACTATGACGACGGTATAAAGAAAGAAAAAAAAATACCACGGTTAGGTGGTATATAATTATACAATTATGGATGGACGGACTGCCTGCCGAGTGCCGACTGCCGACACAGAGGTAGCCACAGCCGTGAACTACCGCACTGTACTGTGTCTGCTGCTAATATAGACTGGTTGATAAAGAGATAGTATACAACAATATACTACTATACAGGTGGTCAGGCACTGGTCACCACTAGTCACACTGGCAGTGGCACTCCTGCAGCAAAAGTGTGCACTGTTTAATTTTAAATTAATATAATATTATGTACTCCTGGCTCCTGCTATAACAACCTGCAGTGCTCCCCAGTCTCCCCCACAATTATTATAAGCTTTTATACATTGATGTGCAGCACACTGGGCTGAGCTGAGTGCACACAGACTGAGTCACACTGTGTGACTGCTGTGTATCGTTTTTTTCAGGCAGAGAACGGATATAGCAGAGAACGGATATATTAAATAAAAGTTAACTTAACAACAACTGCACTGGTCACTGTGGTAAACTCTGTCTGCACAATCTCTCTCTCTCTCTCTCTCTTCTAATCTATTCTAATGGAGAGGACGCCAGCCATGTCCTCTCCCTATCAATCTCAATGCACGTGTGAAAATGGCGGCGACGCGCGGCTCCTTATATAGAATCCGAGTCTCGCGAGAATCCGACAGCGTCATGATGACGTTCGGGCGCGCTCGGGTTAACCGAGCAAGGCGGGAAGATCCGAGTCGCTCGGACCCGTGAAAAAAAAAGTGAAGTTCGTGCGGGTTCGGATTCAAAGAAACCGAACCCGCTCATCTCTAGAAAATACATCACATATAGCCCCCAGGGCTATATGGATGAGTTTTAACCCCTGCCAGAATCCATAAAAAAGCAGGAGAAAAGTCCGCGAAAAAGGGGCGGAGCCTATCTCCTCAGCACACTGGCGCCATTTTCCCTCACAGCTCAGTTGGAGGGAAGCTCCCCTGGCTCTCCCCTGCAGTCACTACACTACAGAAAGGGTTAAAAAAGAGAGGGGGGCACTAATTAGGCGCAGTATTAACAATACAGCAGCTATAAGGGGAAAAACACTTATATAAGGTTATCCCTGTATATATATATAGCGCTTTGGTGTGTGCTGGCAAACTCTCCCTCTGTCTCCCCAAAGGGCTAGTGGGGTCCTGTCCTCTATCAGAGCATTCCCTGTGTGTGTGCTGTATGTCGGTACGTTTGTGTCGACATGTATGAGGAGAAAAATGATGTGGAGACGGAGCAGATTGCCTGTAATAGTGATGTCACCCCCTAGGGGGTCGACACCTGAGTGGACGAACTGTTGGAAGGAATTACGTGACAGTGTCAGCTCTGTATAAAAGACAGTGATTGACATGAGACAGCCGGCTACTCAGCTTGTGCCTGTCCAGACGTCTCATAGGCCGTCAGGGGCTCTAAAGCGCCCGTTACCTCAGATGGCAGATATAGACGCCGACACGGATACTGACTCCAGTGTCGACGGTGAAGAGACAAATGTGACTTCCAGTAGGGCCACACGTTACATGATTGAGGCAATGAAAAATGTTTTACACATTTCTGATAATACGAGTACCACCAAAAAGGGGTATTATGTTCGGTGATGAAAAACTACCTGTAGTTTTCCTGAATCTGAGAAATTAAATGAGGTGTGTGATGATGCGTGGTTTTCCCCCGATAACAACTGATAATTTCTAAAATGTTATTGGCATTATATCCTTTCCCGCCAGAGGTTAGGGTGCGTTGGGAAACACCCCCTAGGGTGGATAAAGCGCTCACACGCTTGTAAGGGCTCTACCCTCTCCTGAGATGGCCGCCCTTAAGGATCCTGCTGATAGAAAGCAGGAGGGTATCCTAAAATGTATTTACACACATACTGGTGTTATACTGCGACCAGCAATCGCCTCAGCCTGGATGTGCAGTGCTGGGTTGGCGTGGTCGGATTCCCTGACTGAAAATATTGATACCCTAGATAGGGACAGTATATTTTTGCCTATAGAGCATTTAAAAGATGCATTTCTATATATGCGTGATGCACAGCGGAATATTTGCCGACTGGCATCAAGTCTAAGTGCGTTGTCCATTTCTACCAGTAGAGGGTTATGGACACGTCAGTGGTCAGGTGATGCGTATTCCAAACGGCATTTGGAAGTATTGCCTTAATAAGGGGAGGAGTTATTTGGGGTCGGTCTTTCAGACCTGGTGGCCACGGCAACAGCTGGGAAATCCACGTTTGTACCCCAGGTCGCCTCTCAACATGAGAAGACGCCGTATTATCAGGCGCAGTCTTTTCGTGGACAAGCGGGCAAAATGTTCCTCATTTCTGCCCCGTGACAGAGGGATAGAAAAAAGGCTGCAGAAATCAGCCAGTTCCCAGGAACAGAAACCCTCTCCCGCCTCTGCCAAGCCCTCAGTATGACGCTGGGGCTTTACAAGCAGAATCAGGCACGGTGGGGGGCCCGTCTCAATGAATTTCAGCGCGCAGTGGGCTCACTCGCAAGTAGACCCCTGGATCCTTCAGGTGATATCTCAGGGGTACAAATTAGAATTCGAGACGTCTCCCCCTCGCCGTTTTCCTAAAGTCGGCTTTACCGATGTCTCCTTCTGACAGGGAGACAGTTTTGGAAGCCATTTACAAGCTGTATTCCCAGCAGGTGATAATCAAGGTACCCCTCCTGCAACAGGGAACGGGGTATTATTCCACACTGTTGTGGTACCGAAGCCGGACGGCTCGGTGAGACCGATTCTAAATCTAAAATCTTTGAACACTTACATACAGAGGTTCAAATTCAAGATTGAGTCACTCAGAGCAGTGATTGCGAACCTGGAAGAAGGGGACTACATGATGTCTCGGGACATCAAGGATGCTTACCTTCATGTCAAAATTTACCCTTCTCACCAAGGGTACCTCAGGTTTATGGTACAGAACTGTCACTATCAGTTCAGACGCTGCCGTATGGATGGTCCACGGCACCCCGGGTCTTTACCAAGGTAATGGCCGAAATGATGATATTCCTTCGAAGGAAGGGAATTTTAGTTATCCCTTACTTGGACGATTCCCTGATAAGGGTAAGATCCAGGGAACAGTTGGAGGTCGGCGTAGCACTATCTCAGGTAGTGTTGTGGCAGCACGATTGGATTCTCAATATTCCAAAATCGCAGCTGGTTCCGACGACTTGTCTTCTGTTCCTAGGGATGATCCTGGACACAGTCCAGAAAAAGGTGTTTCTCCCGGAGGGGAAAGACAGGGAGTTATCCGAGCTAGTCAGGAACCTCCTAAAACCGAGCCAAGTCTCAGTGCATCAATGCACAAGGGTTCTGGGTAAAATGGTGGCTTCCTACGAAGCAATCCCATTCGGCAGATTCCACGCAAGAACTTTCCAGTGGGACCTGCTGGACAAATGGTCCGGGTCGCATCTTCAGATGCATCAGCGGATAACCCTGTCACCAAGGACAAGGGTGTCCCTCCTGTGGTGGTTGCAGAGTGCTCATCTTCTAGAGGGCCGCAGATTCGGCATTCAGGACTGGGTCCTGGTGACCACGGATGCCAGCCTGCGAGGCTGGGGAGCAGTCACACAGGGAAGGAATATCCAGGGCTTATGGTCAAGCCTGGAGACATCACTTCACATAAATATCCTGAAGCTAAGGGCCATTTACAATGCTCTAAGCTTAGCAAGACCTCTGCTTCAAGGTCAGCCGGTGTTGATCCAGTCGGACAACATCACGGCAGTCACCCACGTAAACAGACAGGGTGGCACAAGAAGCAGGAGGGCAATGGCAGAAGCTGCAAGGATTCTTCGCTGGGCGGAAAATCATGTGATAGCACTGTCAGCAGTATTCATTCCGGGAGTGGACAACTGGGAAGCAGACTTCCTCAGCACGACCTCCACCCGGGAGAGTGGGGACTTCACCCAGAAGTCTTCCACATGATTATAAACCGTTGGGAAAAACTCGACAGGTATTGCGCCAGGTCAAGGGACCCTCAGGCAATAGCTGTAGACGCTCTGGTAACACCGTGGGTGTACCAGTCAGTGTATGTGTTCCCTCCTCTGCCTCTCATACCCAAGGTACTGAGATTGATAAGATGGAGAGGAGTAAGCACTATATTCGTGGCTCCGGATTGGCCAAGAAGGACTTGGTAACCGGAACTTCAAGAGATGCTCACGGAGGATCCTTGGCCTCTACCTCTAAGAAGGGACCTGCTCCAACAAGGACCCTGTCTGTTCCAAGACTTACCGCGGCTGCGTTTGACGGCATGGCGGTTGAACGCCGGATCCTGAAGGAAAAAAGGCATTCCGGATGAAGTCATCCCTATCCTGATCAAAGCCAGGAAGGATGTAACCGCAAAACATTATCACCGCATTTGGCGAAAATATGTTGCGTGGTGCGAGGCCAGTAAGGCCCGACGGAGGAAATTCAACTGGGTCGATTCCTACATTTCCTGCAAACAGGAGTGTCTATGGGCCTGAAATTGGGGTCCATTAAGGTTCAAATTTCGGCCCTGTCAATTTTCTTCCAAAAAGAACTAGCTTCAGTCCCTGAAGTTCAGACGTTTGTAAAAGGGGTACTGCATATACAGCCTCCTTTTGTGCCTCCAGTGGTACTTTGGGATCTCAATGTAGTTTTTTGGGTTCCAAAAGTCACATTGGTTTGAACCACTTAAATCTGTGGAGTTAAAATATCTCACATGGAAAGTGGTCATGCTGTTGGCCCTGGCCTGGGCCAGGCGCGTGTCAGAATTGGCGGCTTTATCCTGTAAAAGCCCTTTTCTGATTTTCCATTCGGACAGGGCGGAATTGAGGACTCGTCCTCGGTTTCTCCCTAAGGTGGTTTCAGCGTTTCACCTGAACCAACCTATTGTGGTGCCTGCGGCTACTAGGGACTTGGAGGACTCCAAGTTGCTAAACGTTGTCAGGGCCCTGAAAATATATGTTTCCAGGACGGCTGGAGTCAGAAAATCTGACTTGCTGTTTATCCTGTATGCACCCAACAAGCTGGGTGCTCCTGCTTCTAAGCAGACTATTGCTCGTTGGATTTGTAGTACAATTCAGCTTGCACATTCTGTGGCAGGCCTGCCACAGCCAAAAATCTGTAAATGCCCACTCCACAAGGAAGGTGGGCTCATCTTGGGCGGCTGCCCGAGGGGTCTCGGCTTTACAACTTTGCCGAGCAGCTACTTGGTCAGGAGCAAATACGTTTGTAAAATTCTACAAAATTGATACCCTGGCTGAGGAGGACCTGGAGTTCTCTCAATAGGTGCTGCAGAGTCATCCGCACTCTCCCGTCCGTTTGGGAGCTTTGGTATAATCCCCATGGTCCTTACGGAGTCCCCAGCATCCACTTAGGACGTTAGAGAAAATAAGAATTTACTTACCGATAATTCTATTTCTCGTAGTCCGTAGTGGATGCTGGGCGCCCATCCCAAGTGCGGATTGTCTGCAATACTGGTACATAGTTATTGTTACCAAAAAATCGGGTTATTGCTGTAGTGAGCCATCTTTTCTAGAGGCTCCTCTGTTATCATGCTGTTAACTGGGTTCAGATCACAAGTTGTACAGTGTGATTGGTGTGGCTGGTATGAGTCTTACCCGGGATTCAAAATCCTTCCTTATTGTGTACGCTCGTCCGGGCACAGTATCCTAACTGAGGCTTGGAGGAGGGACATAGGGGGAGGAGCCAGTGCACACCAGATAGTCCTAAAGCTTTCTTTAGATGTGCCCAGTCTCCTGCGGAGCCGCTATTCCCCATGGTCCTTACGGAGTCCCCAGCATCCACTACGGACTCCGAGAAATAGAATTATCGGTAAGTAAATTCTTATTTTTTGGAACCAGGACCAGGCGCAGAGCCCGATGCTGGTTGCTTAAATATGGGGGAACCCATGTCATTTTTTTCCCCATATTTCTGCAACCAGGGTCGGCTCAAAGAGCCCGAGGCTGGTTATGCTTAGGAGGGGGAACCCCACGCATTTTTTTTCTCCGTTTTACAGTGTTTATTTAAAAAAAAAAAAAAAAATGAACCCCAGCACGGATCACACAGATCCGGCCGAGATTCATTGTGATAAAGTCGGCAGTGTTTTGCTAATCACTGCCGTAAAAAACGGGAAAAAAACACGAATGACATCGACATCGGAACAAATGAAAAATCCGAATACGGCAGCTTAGTAAATTAGGCTGAATAAATTCAAAAAGTTGCAGTTTTACACTTTCGATGTCATTCGTGATTGAACTTTGACCTTTTTCCGAAAATTACGAATGTTAGTAAATATACCCCTATGTCTTGATCCAGAGACATACCTATAAAAAAAAAAAAAAAATGTGCAAAAACTGTTATATATATTCTGTTTCAAAATTGTTTTACTTAAGGTTAAAAATATTTTTTCGAAATGTTTTGATATATGGTTACATTTGGATAATATATGTTTTTTTTTAAATAAAGTTGTTTTTTGGAAAAAGTTTCCTCATTACCCAAACATCAATGGTGCAGCATTGGGGTACAGTGGCGGGGAAAACACATGGCCATTAGGGGGGTTAAAATGAGTTTGGGGCCACAGAAACACAAGGTGCAGCATTGGGGTACAGTGGCGGAAAAAACACATGGCTTTAGGGGGTTAAAATGACTTTGGGGCCACAGAAACACAAGGACGGGGAATGCAGCATGGAGTCATTGGGTAGAGACAGACTGTGGGGTGGGTGGGAGGAAGGAGATTATATGGGTGGTCTTCAGGTTGCCGACTGTCGGGATCCTGGCGCACAGTATACCGGCGCCGGAATCCCGACAGCCGGCATACCGACAGATTTTCTCCCTCGTGGGGGTCCACGACCCCCTGGAGGGAGAATAAATAGCGTGGCGCGCCACTGTGCCCACAAGGGGCTCATTTGTGCTCTCCACGCTGTCGGTATGCCGGCGGTCGGGCTCCCGGCGCCGGTATGCTGGTTGCCGGGAGCCCGGCCGCCGGCATACCATACTACACCCGATTATATATGTGCATACACAAATAAATATTTATTTATTAACAGTTTTTTGTATAGCGCAGAAAATTCTGTTGCTCTTTAAGATATATATGTGAGGGGGCCCCAAAGATATCACTGTACCGGGCCCCAAGATTTCTGTTGCCGGCCCTGCTTGAACTGCATTGCCATGATTCAGTCCCCCAGTATATTAGGTCACAAGCTACACTCCCAATCAGCCAAAAACACAGTGCTGATTGCTGCATGCTATCCTCTAGGGTCTGATTACTCCACACAAGACATAGGGGGATATGTATGATACAAACAGAAACCAAGTTGCGCTCAACAATCAAAAAAGAAACATTTATTATAAAAATTAGCAGTAATTATGACATATGGCCCCAAAAGATATTGTGATGAATTCATCACAATATCTTTTGGGGCCATATGTCATAATTATTAAATAATATCTGCATTATTATAATTCATTTGGGCATAGTGATTCTGTACCATTATTATAAATCATTTGGGCATAGTGATTCTGTACCGTGTAGATTTATGATAATTTACTTTTATTAATTGTACTCCCGGGAGAATTGCTGCTAATTTTTATAATAAATGTTTCTTTTTTGATTGTTGAGCGCAACTTGGTTTCTGTTTGTATTGAGTGTTTCTTTGAGGGATTGGCATTCCCTCTCCAAGTCGCTGCTGACCATCACATACACCACCACCCACCGAGCGCACAGTTTCATCGCTCTTGGGGGATATGTATGAACCTTCAGGAGATATAAAGTGGAGCAGTTGACCCTAGCAACCAATCAGCTTCTGTCACTTTATAGACTGTGCAAGATAAATGACAGAAGCTGATTGGTTACTTTGCAACAACTCCACTTTATCTCTCTCTGGGGTATATGCAATTGCGGTCGAATTGCACCTTTTTTTCGTCAGTTTAAAAATTCGCCTGTACTCGACAGCCGCAGCCCTGCCGCCGGGACCATGAATTCACCATATGCAATGCAAAATGGATTCAACACTCCCCTTGGCGGATCACGGACCAATCGGCGAGTAGTGGGCGTCCTGAATTCGACTTCCCGCCGTTTGCAGCCCTTTATTAGGGCTTGTTTGCTGCGTGCTCAGCAGCCATTTTGTGAACCTGCAGAGAGGTGTGAGTAGGTGCAGAGCTAGCAAATTGGTTGTTTGCTGTGGTATCGTTTGGACACCCAGCAGGCTTTATTCCAGGACAGATAGGAGGATACCTGTTACCCCGGAGGAGAGTCGTTTTTGGAGCTATTACTACATTTGCAGGTAAGTACCACATGTGGGTCTGGTGTTGCATGTATGTGTTTGTGTAGTGGGGGCATAGGCGTGCGCAGCACATTTTATTAGGGGGTGCACTGTCGGAGGGACGTGTCTAGCATCACCTATTGGGCGTGTCTCACAACGCCTGTCGGGCGTATCTAGCACCGCCTATTGACATTCCTTTTCATTCCATATGCACCTTACCTATATGGTGGCTTCTCACAACGGGGAACCTCTGAAGAAATGTCCTCCCTGGGCAGACGGCGTCTTCAGTTGGTATTCACTATTCATGTAGGATATCACATGGTACGGAAGATGCCTGTTTGTGTAGATATATGACCAATGTCATCATCATGCAACAGAGATTCAAGCAGACTTGTGTCACCTCCTGCTCCCTGCATCTCTCAGCCATAGCATCATCTCTTCCCTGCATCGTTTCTCAGCCACACCATCATCTCCTGCCTGCATCTCTCAACCACACCATCATCTCATCCCTGCATTGTTTCTCAGTCACGCCATCATCTCCCGTCTGCATCTCTCACAATCCCCCTTCAATTCACACGTAACACCACATAGTAGTGACCCTTACTTAAATTAAACTGCACAGTAGTGTCCATTGTTCACATTACACCGCACAGTAGCGTCCCTTATACATGTTATCCCTTACCAAATCCCTTCTTACTAGCCGCACTTGCAATAGGTATGGACAATGAACTGTTATAAAACATATTTGGGAAGGTGCAGAGGTGGGCAGGTACAAGGTGCAGGGAGGGAAGGAATAGGGTGCAGGGAGGGAAGGTATAGGGTGCAAAGGAGGGCAGTTACAGGGTGCAGGGAGGGAAGGAATAGGGTGCAGAGGTGGGCAGGTACAAGGTGCAGGGAGGGAAGGAATAGGGTGCAGGGAGGAAAGGCATAGGGTGCAGAGGAGGGCAGTCACAGGGTGCAGGGAGGGAAGGAATAGGGTGCAGAGAGGGAAGGTATAGGGTGCAAAGGAGGGCAGTTACAGGGTGCAGGGAGGGAAGGAATAGGGTGCAGAGGTGGGCAGGTACAAGGTGCAGGGAGGGAAGGAATAGGGTGCAGGGAGGGAAGGCATAGGGTGCAGAGGTGGGCAGTTACAGGGTGCAGGGAGGGAAGGAATAGGGTGCAGAGTTGGGCAGTTAAAGGGTGCAGGGATCGAAGGTGTAGGGTGCAGAGGTGGGCAGGTACAGGGTGCAGGAAAGGAAGGCGTAGGGTGCAGAGGTGGGCAGGTACAGGGAGGGAAGGCGTATGGTGCAGAGGTGGGCAGGTACAGGGTGCAGGGAGGGAAGGCGTATGGTGCAGAGGTGGGCAGGTACAGGGTGCAGGGAGGGAAGGCGTATGGTGCAGAGGTGGGCAGGTACAGGGTGCAGGGAGGGAAGGAATAGGGTGCAGGGAGGGAAGGCATAGGGTGCAGAGGAGGGCAGTTACAGGGTGCAGGGAGGGAAGGAATAGGGTGCAGGGAGGGAAGGCATAGGGTGCAGAGGAGGGCAGTTACAGGGTGCAGGGAGGGAAGGAATAGGGTGCAGGGAGGGAAGGTATAGGGTGCAAAGGAGGGCAGTTACAGGGTACAGTTGTGGGCAGGTACAAGGTGCAGGGAGGGAAGGAATAGGGTGCAGGGAGGGAAGAAATAGGGTGCAGAGTTGGGCAGTTACAGGGTGCAGGGATCGAAGGTGTAGGGTGCAGAGGTGGGCAGGTACAGGGTGCAGGAAAGGAAGGCGTAGGGTGCAGAGGTGGGCAGGTACAGGGTGCAGGGAGGGAAGGCGTATGGTGCAGAGGTGGGCAGGTACAGGGTGCAGGGAGGGAAGGAATAGGGCGCAGGGAGGGAAGGAATAGGGTGCAGAGGAGGGCAGTCACAGGGTGCAGGGAGGGAAGGAATAGGGTGCAGGGAGGGAAGGTATAGGGTGCAAAGGAGGGCAGTTACAGGGTGCAGGGAGGGAAGGAATAGGGTACAGAGGTGGGCAGGTACAAGGTGCAGGGAGGGAAGGAATAGGGTGCAGGGAGGGAAGGCATAGGGTGCAGAGGAGGGCAGTTACAGGGTGCAGGGAGGGAAGGAATAGGGTGCTGGGAGGGAAGGTATAGGGTGCAAAGGAGGGCAGTTACAGGGTGCAGGGAGGGAAGGAATAGGGTACAGAGGTGGGCAGGTACAAGGTGCAGGGAGGGAAGGAATAGGGTGCAGGGAGGGAAGGAATAGGGTGCAGAGGTGGGCAGTTACAGGGTGCAGGGAGGGAAGGAATAGGGTGCAGGGACGGAAGGAATAGGGTGCAAAGGAGGGCAGTTACAGGGTGCAGGGAGGGAAGGAATAGGGTACAGAGGTGGGCAGGTACAAGGTGCAGGGAGGGAAGGAATAGGGTGCAGGGAGGGAAGGAATAGGGCGCAGGGAGGGAAGGCATAGGGTGCAGAGGAGGGCAGTTACAGGGTGCAGGGAGGGAAGGAATAGGGTGCAGGGAGGGAAGGTATAGGGTGCAAAGGAGGGCAGTTACAGGGTGCAGGGAGGGAAGGAATAGGGTACAGAGGTGGGCAGGTACAAGGTGCAGGGAGGGAAGGAATAGGGTGCAGGGAGGGAAGGCATAGGGTGCAGAGGAGGGCAGTTACAGGGTGCAGGGAGGGAAGGAATAGGGTGCTGGGAGGGAAGGTATAGGGTGCAAAGGAGGGCAGTTACAGGGTGCAGGGAGGGAAGGAATAGGGTACAGAGGTGGGCAGGTACAAGGTGCAGGGAGGGAAGGAATAGGGTGCAGGGAGGGAAGGCATAGGGTGCAGAGGTGGGCAGTTACAGGGTGCAGGGAGGGAAGGAATAGGGTGCAGAGTTGGGCAGTTACAAGGTGCAGGGATCGAAGGTGTAGGGTGCAGAGGTGGGCAGTTACAGGGTGCAGGTAGGGAAGGAATAGGGTGCAGAGGTGGGCAGGTACAGGGTGCAGGGAGGGAAGGAATAGGGTGCAGAGGAGGGCAATTACAGGGTGCAGGGATCGAAGGCGTAGGGTGCAGAGGTGGGCAGGTACAGGGTGCAGGAAAGGAAGGCGTATGGTGCAGAGGTGGGCAGGTACAGGGAGGGAAGGCGTATGGTGCAGAGGTGGGCAGGTACAGGGTGCAGGGAGGGAAGGCGTATGGTGCAGAGGTGGGCAGGTACAGGGTGCAGGGAGGGAAGGCGTATGGTGCAGAGGTGGGCAGGTACAGGGTGCAGGGAGGGAAGGTGTAGGGTGCTGGTTGAAGGTGCATATTGTTGGTGGGTACATGTAGGGTACAGGGATGTAAGATGCAGGGGTGTCATTTGCAGGGAATGCAGTTTCAAGGTGCAGGAGGACTGGTGCACAATAGGAGAGTGGTTAGAAGTGGGATAAAACAATACCTTTGACGTGGTGTAGATAACATAAGGGTCTGCCTGCAGCAACAGGAGCATTCCACAGCAGCAGGAAGAAGTCATAAGAAATGGTTCCTGCGCAGGGGCCAGAAGCCAAAGTGTCCATTCACAGCAGCAGCCAGTAGATCAAAGGGGAGACCAGCACTGAACAGACTCAGGCACAGCAGCATAGCCTGCCCTGACAGCGGGAGGCACCCGCGACCCCCCCTCCCTTCACGGCCGCAAGCAGAAGTCTCCGCATGGCAGGTACACTCTGCCGCCTTACAGCTCTCCCCCAACCACGCTGCTGCTAAGCAAGCAGGGGAAAGAGCCAATCTACAGAAAGCACCCGCCCCCCATCCCCTCCCCACACGCCAGCACCGGAGCCCGTCACCTGCTAGACTGGGGATCAGGGAGGACAGGCAATGAACGCCTGATGCTGCACCCCTCCTCCCCCTGTGAGTGCTGGCGATCACTACAGCAGGCGTGCTTGAGGGGGGTGCCGGACATTAGGGGGTGCCTGTGCGCACCAGGCACCCCCCGTGCGCACGCCTATGAGTGGGGGTTGCCATGAGGTGTACATGGGGTGTTTGGGTATGTGTGCAGGTATGTGTATAGCTCCTGCTTGTTTTGCTGCATTTTTTTGTGGAGTTTTGTGTTTTGGGGTAGTTTTTCACATTTTTTTTCTTTTCTTAAAATGACTTTTTGGGTCATGCTTTTGCATTGGTGTACCTCCAGCATGTGCAGGAATGATTTTTGGCTAGTTTGGGCTGATTTTAGTGTGTGTCGGTATCAATGCGGTCGACATGTCGTGTCGTTTGTTTGCTAAAACAGGTTTTTTCACACCTATTTTAGCACTGGTGTACCTCCAGAATGTGCAGGGATGCTTTTTGACTAGTTTGGGGTGACTTGGAGCAAGTTTGTGTCAGCCATGCGGTCGACATGTGGTGTCGTTTGTTTGCCAAACATGTTTTTTCCCTCCTATTTTAGCACTGGTGTACCTGCAGAATGTGCAGGGATGCTTTTTGACTAGTTTGGGGTGATTTGGAGCAAGTTTGTGTCAGCCGTGCGGTCGACATGTGGTGTTGTTTGTTTGCCAAACATGTTTTTTCCCTCCTATTTTAGCACTGGTGTACCTCCAGAATGTGCAGGGATGCTTTTTGACTAGTTTTGGGTGACTGTCAGCCATTTTGTGTGTGTCAGCCATTTTGTGTATGTCAGCCATTTTGTGTTAGCACTGGTTGACTTCCAGTATGTGCAGGGATGCTTGCACGGGGGTTTTGTTTTTTTTCCTTCTATTTTTCATTATTTATTTTTATTTTTTTGGTGTTTGGTCCTGCTTGAAAACTGGGGTCCCAGCAGCATGACGTGTGGTTGCATGTAATTTTGTAATGGGTGTTAAATTTGTAAAAATATATTTTTTTTTCTTTTTACAACAGAGATGTCCAGGGACAAGCGGGCCCGATCCACCCTTTCCCCCCACCCCTCAGAAGAACTGTCCCTGCATAGTAACGAGGAGTGGGAGCCGACCCAGGAGGAGGATACGACCGACCAGGCATGCAGTGACCAGCCGCGGTCGTCAAGGGACCAAATGGAAAAGTCTAAAAAGAAAAAGCCTAGAAAGGTACTGACAACACCTGCAGACACAATAGCATCCAACTCGACACACCCTAGTTTGCGCACTGCCATGCACACCTACAGGTATATTTGCGCAATGCCAGGGATACTGACACTCACAGGTACATACCGATCTTATTAAATGCATGTTTTTTTTTTAATCCCTAAAGGCAAGAAGCCAGCCAGAGGAGCAGTCGGAGGAGGAAGCCTTTGGTGAAGATGCAGGACCGAAAAAGCCGCGTGGACCCAGATACACTGAGGCGGAAAACTGTGCCCTAGTGGATGGCGTCGACAGGTCCTACGAAGTTAAGCAGCTAAGACCAAGCGAAACATCTGGGATGCCATCGCGACACAAGTCACTGCAGTATCTGGAAATTGCCGGAGCACCAGAAACTGCATGAAGCGGTACAGTGATTGCCGCAGACAGACCAAAAAGAAGATGGGGATTCAGCGCCGACATGAGACAGCTACGGGAGGTGGCCCGGCTCTCAATCTGAAGTGGCTACCCTGGGAGGAAGTTATTAAAAGGCGCATGAACCCTGTTATGGTCCAAGGAGTTCGCGGAGGTGTGGACTCCAGCCGTCCTGCTGGCTTTCCCGAGGAGGAAGAACCGCCCAGAAGACGGAAGAAGGCTGGAGACAAGCAGTCCAAAAGGAGGCCTGATGGTAGGAATACATTCAGATGAGCTGTACTAAAAAAAATTTTTTGTATTTTTGGCATCGACAGCAGCGCGCGGAACATCACCTGCGCAGCAAGCATCAGGAGCGCGCAGATTATCACCTGCGCGCCACACATTGTCATCGCGCAGTAAGTCACCTGCGCGCCAGATGACGTCAGCGCGCAGACCATCACCTGCGCGCCAGACATCAGCGCACAGAACGTCACCTGTGCGCCAGACACCGTCGGCGACCACACCACCAGATGGGCGCCAAACTACAGCTCCTGCGCGCAGTCCATCACCAGATCGTCATCTCTCCAGGAGCTCTGGGACTGTGACCGAAGAGCCTCAACAAGACATTACCCTTGTGGACCCATGACCCGAACTGTTTGAGTCTACAGGGTTAACGGACGAGACTTTTCTTGGGTTTGAAGACAGCCGTGCAGAAGTATCCAGCCAGACCCTTGAAAAGTCTCCAGAAATGAGGACAAGTGAAGCTCCTGGAGCAGCGGCATCACAGGATGGAGAAGGTTTGTATTTAATTTTTGGGGGTATGGTGTGGGGGGTGCACCAGTTTTGTATAGTTTATTAACTTTAATTTTTTTTTCTTTTGCAAACAGTGGTGCCACGGACCAGCAGCGGACTTGCTTCGGGGATTGGTTCCTACTACAGGCCGGATCTCGTACAGGATTCGTCAGAGGATGACGAGGTGGAAGTGCAGCAGCCTGCAGTTTCTACATCCCTGTGTGAGTAAATATCGAATTGTGAGCCTTCAAACAAATGTATGATGAATGTGTATAATAATTTCTAATTTTCTTTTCAGCTGCACAAATGCAATTGGTGGCAGACGTCCAGGAAGGGCAGGATCCCTCAAATGTTTGGAGGGTAAACAACCTGGCAGCAGAGATGAATGTCAGCCAGGATAGTTTTCGAAATGCTAAAGACCAGAAGAGAAGATCATAGGGAGACTATGGACATCCTTCACATTCTGGCCCAATCCGTCGGCCGGCTGGTGGAGAACACATCATGCCTGGCACACAGCAATGACAACATGTCGGAGAGCCATCAACAATCCTCATCCAGCCAACAGATGATCGCAACCACACTGCAGATGATCTATGATAAACTCCCAGAACCAGCTCATCAACACGCTGGTGATCCACCATTTCCGCCATCACAAGCCACATGGACGCCTCCTTCCCTTCCTCCGCCAACATCCTGGTATAGACGGTCACAGATGTACCAAGGATATACAGGGATGTACCCCACCCACCAGATGCCTCCACCACCAACACCGGCCGCAACATCTACAGCCCCACGGGCCCGAGGCCTAGTCAACCCACTACCCAGCCTCCCAGGACATCGACGCCCCATCAGGAGGAAGACCAGGATCCGGACAGACTTCCACCATGAGCCCGGTCGTATTGTTTTATTTACTGTTATGTTTTTCATGTATCCCTTTCTTCCCCTCCCATTAGTTTTTTTTTTTTCTTACTATTGTTTTATATGTGTTGGGCTCCCCCACCCGTGACCGGGTACTACCAAGGAGCTTTATGTGTAGGCATACATGCGCGGGCATGTATGCGGGCGCATGTGGTAACGGATGAAAGCTCCTTGTGGCTACATGTATGATGGGCCAAAGAGCTATTCTGATACCACTTTTTTACCCAAAAAATACTTTTTGTAATGGTGTACAATATGCTTTCACTGTTGTGTGAATTTACTATTCACTAGTGTTTGTTTTTGGCCTATTCATAGGATTGGGTGGAAAATTGAAGTGGACGGCATAGTTCGTGTTGTACGTACCAAGGTGAGTAGAGCCATGTTTCAATGTATATATTCAAGAAACTTTGGTCCGCCTGCCTTTGTGGAACCACACAGCCCAGCAATGGGTCATGCTGGGCTGTGTGGTTCCACAAATGCAAGCGTGTCAAAGTGATGACCACTGATACCACTCTGCCACTTTGGACCGCCTGCCTTTGTGGAACCACACAGCCCAGCAATGGGTCATGCTGGGCTGTGTGGTTCCACAAATGCAAGCGTGTGAAAGTGATGACCACTGATACCACTCTGCCACTTTGGACCGCCTGCCTTTGTGGAACCACACAGCCCAGCAATGGGTCATGCTGGGCTGTGTGGTTCCACAAATGCAAGCGTGTCAAAGTGATGACCACTGATACCACTCTGCCACTTTGGACCGCCTGCCTTTGTAGAACCACACAGCCCAGCAATGGGTCATGCTGGGCTGTGTGGTTCCACAAATGCAAGCGTGTCAAAGTGATGACCACTGACACCACTCTGGACCACCTGCCTTTGTGGAACCACACAGCCCAGCAAAGGGTCATGCTGGGCTGTGTGGTTCCACAAATGTTCTTGGGGAAAGGAATGAACATGACATTAGTGTCTTTACTTAATATGTATTTTTTTTCCCCACAGATATCTTTCTACACAAGAAAAGAATGTAAAGAAGAACAAACTACTTTTTTGTTTAATTACCTTTCAATTTTTTATTTCAAAAATCAAATACAATTTTTCTTCAATAAAGTTTTAAAATGAGAAGTTTTCTGTGGTTTTTATTTCAATTATTAGTAAATACAATGTTAAATATGACATGCAGTGGAATTGTGTTAGGTCGCCCATGGTACAGCAAGGGAACTGTTGTGTCCCTCTTCATCCATGAGGATTCAAGCCACTTGGGAAGGATACTCCGCAAGACCTGTGGAAGAGAATAGTATGAGGTTCCAGCTATTGGTAATAGTGTCACCCTGGTACGGAAAAGGAAAAGGTACAAGCAACACGACACAAGCAGGTTACAGCGGGCCCAAATGCAACCCTCCGGCACTTGCGTAACTACACATCCAAACATTCCCTGACGCAGCGTAAGCATTTCTGTCAGGACATGATTGGATGTGCAGTTTTGCAAATGCTGGAGGGCTGCACTTGGGACACGCCGGGGTGACTTTGGACAAGAGGGAGTTTTGGGCAATACATCTCACCTGAGCGGGTTTGTCTGCTACATGGCGGAGGTTCAGGTCCACATCACAAGTAGGTCGCCCATCCAATGGTACATCAGTGGAACTGTCCTGTCTCTTCACATCCACGCCACTTGGGAAGGATACTCCGCTAGACCTGTGGAAGAGAATAGTATGAGGTTCCAGGTATTGGAAATAGCGTCACCCTTCTAGGAAAAGACAAGGTACAAGCGACACTTTGACACAAGCAGGTAACAGTGGCCTTTGTCCCAAATGCAACCCTCCGGCACTTGAGAAACTACACATCCAAGCATGCCCTGACACAGCGTAAGCATTCCTGTCAGGGCATGATTGGATGTGCATTTTTGCAAATGCTGGAGGGCTGCACTTGGGACACGCCAGGATGACTTTGGACAAGAGGGAGCTTTGGGCAATACATCTCACCTGAGCGGGGTTGTCTGCTACATGGCGGAGGTTCAGGGCCACATCACAAGTAGGTCGCCCATGGAACATCAGGGGAAATGTCGTGTCTCTTCACATCCACGCCACTTGGGAAGGATACTCCGCAAGACCTGTGGAAGAGAATAGTATGAGGTTCCAGCTATTGGTAGTGTCACCCTTCTATGGAAAAGGAAAAGGTACAAGCAACACGACACAAGCAGGTTACAGCGGCCCCAAATGCAACCCTCCGGCAATTGCGTAACTACACATCCAAACATTCCCTGACGCAGCGTAAGCATTTCTGTCAGGACATGATTGGATGTGCAGTTTTGCAAATGCTGGAGGGCTGCACTTGGGACACGCCGGGGTGACTTTGGACAAGAGGGAGTTTTGGGCAATACATCTCACCTGAGCGGGGTTGTCTGCTACATTGCGGAGGTTCAGGTCCACATCACAAGTAGGTCGCCCATCCAATGGTACATCAGTGGAACTGTCCTGTCTCTTCACATCCACGCCACTTAGGAAGGATACTCCGCAAGACCTGTGGAAGAGAATAGTATGAGGTTCCAGCTATTGGTAGTGTCACCCTTCTATGGAAAATGAAAAGGTACAAGCAACACGACACAAGCAGGTTACAGCGGGCCCAAATGCAACCCTCCGGCACTTGCGTAACTACACATCCAAACATTCCCTGACGCAGCGTAAGCATTTCTGTCAGGACATGATTGGATGTGCAGTTTTGCAAATGCTGGAGGGCTGCACTTGGGACACGCCGGGGTGACTTTGGACAAGAGGGAGTTTTGGGCAATTCATCTCACCTGAGCGGGGTTGTCTGCTACATGGCGGAGGGTCAGGTCCACATCACAAGTAGGTCGCCCATGGTAGAGTTGGATAAAAGGGTCCAATATTTGCGGCAACCCAACAACAGGAGAAAACAGGGGGTAACGAGTCGTCAACAGGACTAAACTTTAAAAACAGGCCTGGGAAGGTACATCAACAGGACGTAAAACTCTGAAATACATAGATAAAGATGTTTTTTTTTAGAATATTACAATCTCAGTTTACACGATAATACAAATGTTATAAATATACTCACAGGCAACAGAAAAAAAGTTTTGGATCACTGCCCGTCGGGAATCCTCTCCTTCGTCCATACCCACCGGTAGAGCAGAAGAACGGTTCCCGTGTCGGAAAGCACTGTGACGAAGAGTCACCGGCAAACGGTTTGCGACACATATGTTATGTAAAATACAACATGCATTTACCATGCCGCAAACCTTCGCCGGTGAGTACAAAAGAGCACCGCCGGAAGTGTCTAAACATCGAAACCGGCTTTTAAGTACACCGAAGGCACGTTCAATTATTTGCCTCGATGCAGTGTGTGTCTCTTGGTAACGTTTTTCTGCTCTACCAACAGGATTAGACAATGGGGTCAAGAGCCACGATTTGTTGGGATAACCCGCATCGCCTATAGAAAAGAAAAAAAATGGTAGGTAATCTAAAAAAATAAAAACAATTAAAATACATACCTAACAGCCAGCCACCAGACATGTTTCCTGTTTCGAACTTGTCAAACAGCGATGACTGGCTTAGGATGAAGGAGTCGTGAGACGATCCAGAAAATCCCACAAAAATATTTAAAAACTTCATGTTGACATCACAGACCGCCTGTACATTCAAGGAATGGAAATGTTTTCGGTTCCGAAAACATTCTTCCGAATTCCGTGGCGGTCTGATCTGCACGTGGGTACAGTCAATCGCGCCCAGCACATTGGGAAATTTGTATTTGGTGAAAAAGCCTAATTTGATCTCACGACATTCGCTGTCCGTCTCTGGAAATGTGATGTACTGGATCGTCAATTTGCGGAAAGCCCTAATGACCTGGGTTATACAGCGCGACAGTGTCGACTGTGAAAAACCGCATGTTTGAGACAGTGTAGGCTGGAATGTGCCTGACGCCAAAAAAGTAACGTACCCAGCAGTTTCTGGAAACCGCTGACTGCACGATTCGTCCGTGCCCGAGGTTCCAGGTCGGCCTCCAACAGAGTGTACAGCGAATATATGTCGCGAGTCGATAAGCGATAATTTTGAATCACCTCGAACTCGCTGAGATCCTCCAGTTCACGCCTAGTGCGATACTGGCGTGGACGTGGAAATGAAACCCGCAATACTGGCTCACCCAATGCAGACATTTGCTGACTTTGATCCTGATGTTCAGCAGCCCTTTCTTCCTCCATGCTTGCAAACAGCATGAACATCACAATCTGGTCAGGAAAAGGCTCCATTATTGTAGTCAGTACAAAAATAGGAATGTGTTTTAAAACGCAGGAATTGTCCTAAAAAAACGATTCCACAAGAGAGCTGACTGTTAATGGCTCCTTCTCCCTGAAGTCTCAAACCCGGGAGTGATGATAGAGGAGTGGCTTTGCAGAAGTGTATCCTGGGTAAAACTGTGGAATCATGGGTACATTTCCCTCAGCACAGTGAAGAAAAAAATATTCTTTTAAAAAATCAATTAAATAATACTTGTGAGTCAAAAAAAGACAAACCAAGTAGATAATTCCTTCAAATATAAATAGATATGCTATTAGCAATCCAAAAAGCAAAAAAAAAAATCATTTATTAAATTTTTTTTTAATAGATCCCGCCAGCAAACTGAGGCGGACTGAAAATGACGAATTTGCGGTCGAAAAGCACTGTTGTCGAATCGTCATTTTTCAATTGAATATACTTTTGTCGAAAAGCCGCATTTTAACCATTGCAGACATGTCGAATTTTGAAAAAGTCGATTTGCAAAAAGTCGAATCTGAAACAGAAGGTATTTTGGCGAAAAGTACTGTATTGCATTGACGAATCCAATTCGACATGTTTTTTTTGTCGAATATGTCCCGTTTTTCGACTTTCGCGTCAATTCGACCGCAATTGCATATACCCCTCTCTCTCTCTAAGGTCTGTTACATTGGGGCAAAAGGACTTTTTTCTTCTAATTACTGTATTTTAAAAGCAAAAAAAAAGTGACTTTACATTACTCTGAATTTGGGTCTTTCACTTGCATATTATGAAGTAAAAATTAGTACCAACAATGGGATTAATATTGCAGAGATAAACATGTAACTATAAGGGTGCTGTATAAGTTATTGCTTTTCTTAAATATAGTATTAAAAATATCTGATCATTTAAACAAGACTATGGGGGTCATTCTGACATGATCGCTCGCTGCAGTTCATTGCAACGCAGCGATCAGGTCAGAAGTGTGCATGCGCCGGCGCCACAGTGCCTAGCGGTCGCCACTGCCTGATTTACAGGCAGAGGTGGTCGCTGGGTGGGAGGGGGTGGCACGGCAGGCAATTTGCCCGCCGTTTTGTGGGCGCGGTCCGGCCACGCAGCCGCTGCGACCTGGGCAGCGACGAGTAGCTCCCGGCTAGCACGCAAAAGCTGCGCTGGCCGGGAGCTACTCCTGAAGTGCAAAAGCATCGCCACTGTGCGATGCTTTTGTACTTCTGTGGGGGGGCCGGGCCTGACATGTGGGGCGGACTAGCCCTGTGCTGGGTGTCCCCCTGCATGTCAGTGTGCCTGATCGTAGCCCTGAAAAATTTTGCAGGGCTACTATCAGGTCTGAATTAGGCCCTATAACTCCTAAAATGAGCTTGTATTAGAAATATCTACTCTATGTGTAATAGTCTAGACTAGTTCTAATTAGTGATGAGCGGGTTCGGTTTCCGAGAAACCGAACCCACCCGAGCTTTACCTTTTTTACACGGGTCCGAGCAGACTCGGATCCTCCCGCCTTGCTCGGCTAACCCGAGCGCGCCCGAACGTCATCATCCCGCTGTCGGATTCTCGCGAGATTCGGATTCTATATAAGCAGCCGCGCATCAACGCCATTTTCCACACGTGCATTGAGATTGATAGGGAGAGGACGTGGCTGGCGTCCTCTCCGTTTATATACTAGTTATATACTACACAGTTGATCTGATTGCTTAGCTTATTGTGGGGAGGATTGGGGAGCAGCTGTTAGGAGGAGTACAGTGCAGAGTTTTGCTAATAGTGACCACCAGTTTTTTATCCGTTCTCTGCCTGAAAAAAACGCTCCATACCAGATCTGTGCTCAGTGTGCAGTGCTGCATGATATATCTGTGCTGAGTGCTCACACTGCTTAATTGTGGGGACTGGGGAGCAGCTATAGTAGGAGTACAGAGCACAGTTTTGCCGACAGTGACCACCAGTATACGTTTGTCTGCCTGAAAAACACTCCTGTGGTGTCTTTTTTTTTTATACTATAAACGCAGTCTGCTGACAGTGTCCACCAGGTCCATTATACTGTATATAGCAGTACGGTAGGCCACTGCTGTACCTACCTCTGTGTCGTCACTCGTCGTCCATAAGTATACTAAGTATCCATCCATCTACATAGTATAAAGAAAAAAAGACACCACAGGTATACAATGTAGATGGATGGATACTTAGTATACTTATGGACGACGAGTGACGACACAGAGGTAGGTACAGCAGTGGCCTACCGTACTGCTATATACAGTATAATGGACCTGGTGGACACTGTCAGCAGACTGCGTTTATACTTAGTATAAAGAAAAAAAGACACCACAGGTATGCAAAGTATAAACGCAGTCTGCTGACAGTGTCCACTAGGTCCATTATACTGTATATAGCAGTACGGTAGGCCACTGCTGTACCTACCTCTGTGTCGTCACTCGTCGTCCATAAGTATACTAGTATCCATCCATCTACATTGTATACCTGTGGTGCCTTTTAGTTGTGCGCATTAAAATATGGAGAACAAAAATGTGGAGGTTAAAAAAATAGGGAAAGATGAAGATCCACTTCCACCTCGTGCTGAATCTGCTGCCACTAGTCATGGCCGAGACGATGAAATGCCATCTACGTCGTCTGCCAAGGCCGATGCCCAATGTCATAGTACAGAGCATGTAAAATCCAAAACACAAAAGATCAGTAAAATGACCCAAAAATCAAAATTAAAAGCGTCTGAGAAGAAGCGTAAACTTGCCAATATGCCATTTACGACACGGAGTGGCAAGGAACGGCTGAGGCCCTGGCCTATGTTCATGGCTAGTGGTTCAGCTTCACATGAGGATGGAAGCACTCATCCTCTCGCTAGAAAAAAGAAAAGACTTAAGCTGGCAAAAGCACAGCAAAGAACTGTGCGTTCTTCGAAATCACAAATCCCCAAGGGGAGTCCAATTGTGTCGGTTGCGATGCCTGACCTTCCCAACACTGGACGGGAAGAGCTTGCGCCTTCCACCATTTGCACGCCCCCTGCAAGTGCTGGAAGGAGCACCCGCAGTCCAGTTCCTGATAGTCAAATTGAAGATGTCAGTGTTGAAGTACACCAGGATGAGGATATGGGTGTTGCTGGCGCTGGGGAGGAAATTGACAAGGAGGATTCTGATGGTGAGGTGATTTGTTTAAGTCAGGCACCCGGGGAGATGCCTGTTGTCTGTGGGAGGAATATGGCCATTGACATGCCTGGTCAAAATACAAAAAAAATCAGCTCTTCGGTGTGGAATTATTTCAACACAAATGCAGACAACAGGTGTCAAGCCGTGTGTTGCCTTTGTCAAGCTGTAATAAGTAGGGGTAAGGATGTTAACCACCTCGGAACATCCTCCCTTATACGTCACCTGCAGCGCATTCATCATAAGTCAGTGACAAGTTCAAAAACTTTGGGCGACAGCGGAAGCAGTCCACTGACCAGTAAATCCCTTCCTCTTGTAACCAAGCTCCTGCAAACCACACCACCAACTCCCTCAGTGTCAATTTCCTCCTTACCCAGGAAAGCCAATAGTTCTGCAGGCCATGTCACTGGCAAGTCTGACGAGTCCTCTCCTGCCTGGGATTCCTCCGATGCATCCTTGAGTGTAACGCCTGCTGGCGCTGCTGTTGTTGCTGCTGGGAGTCGATCGTCATCCCAGAGGGGAAGTCGGAAGACCACTTGTACTACTTCCAGTAAGCAATTGACTGTCCAACAGTCCTTTGCGAGGAAGATGAAATATCACAGCAGTCATCCTGCTGCAAAGCGGATAACTGAGGCCTTGGCAGCCTGGGCGGTGAGAAACGTGGTTCCGGTATCCATCGTTAATTCAGAGCCAACTATAGACTTGATTGAGGTACTGTGTCCCCGGTACCAAATACCATCTAGGTTCCATTTCTCTAGGCAGGCGATACAGAAAATGTACACAGACCTCAGAAAAAGACTCACCAGTGTCCTAAAAAATGCAGTTGTACCCAATGTCCACTTAACCACGGACATGTGGACAAGTGGAGCAGGGCAGACTCAGGACTATATGACTGTGACAGCCCACTGGGTAGATGTATTGCCTCCCACTGCAAGAACAGCAGCGGCGGCACCAGTAGCAGCATCTCGCAAACGCCAAATCGTTCCTAGGCAGGCTACGCTTTGTATCACCGCTTTCCAGAATACGCACACAGCTGAAAACCTCTTACGGCAACTGAGGAAGATCATCGCAGAATGACTTACCCCAATTGGACTCTCCTGGGGATTTGTGGCATCGGACAACGCCAGCAATATTGTGCGTGCATTACATCTGGGCAAATTCCAGCACGTCCCATGTTTTGCACATACCTTGAGTTTGGTGGTGCAGAATTATTTAAAAAACGACAGGGGCGTGCAAGAGATGCTGTCGGTGGCCCGAAGAATTGCGGGTCACTTTCGGCATTCAGCCACCGCGTGCCGAAGACTGAAGCACCAGCAAACACTCCTGAACCTTCCCCGCCATCATCTGAAGCAAGAGGTGGTTACGAGGTGGAATTCAACCCTCTATATGCTTCAGAGGATGGAGGAGCAGCAAAAGGCCATTCAAGCCTATACATCTGCCTACAAATAGGCAAAGGAGGGGGAATGCACCTGACTCAAGCGCTGTGGAGAATGATTTTAACGTTGTGCAAGGTTCTGCAACCCTTTGAACTTGCCACACGTGAAGTCAGTTCAGACACTTCCAGCCTGAGTCAGGTCATTCCCCTCATCAGGCTTTTGCAGAAGCAGCTGGAGAGATTGGAGGAGGAGCTAAAATGGAGCGATTCCGCTAGGCATGTGGGACTTGTGGATGGAGCCCTTAATTCGCCTAACCAGGATTCACGGGTGGTCAATCTGTTGAAATCAGAGCACTACATTTTGGCCACCGTGCTCGATCCTAGCTTTAAAGCCTACGTTGTATCTCTCTTTCCGGCAGACACAAGTCTGCACATGTTCAAAGACCTGCTGGTGAGACACTTGTCAAGTCAAGCGGAACTTGACCCGTCAACAGCTCCTCCTTCACATTCTCCCGCAACTGGGGCTGCGAGGAAAAGGCTAGGAATTCCGAGCCCACCCGCTGGCGGTGATGCAGGGCAGTCTGGAGCGAGTGCTGACATCTGGTCCGGACTGAAGGACCTGCCAACGATTACCGACATGTCATCTTCTACTGCCACTGCATATGATTCTGTCACCATTGAAAGAATGGTGGAGGATTATATGAGTGACCGCATCCAATTAGGCACGTCAGACAGTCCGTACATATACTGGCAGGAAAAAGAGGCAATTTGGAGGCCCTGGAATGTTAGGAGACAAGAGATATTGGAAAGTTCCAAAAGCCATTTAATTCTTATCAGTGAGTGGGGGAGTTTTATGGCCCCAAAACCATTTCTGGCAGACCCTGCCAGATCTAGGGGGTTAGGACAGGAAGTGCAGGGGGATTTTAGCAAAAGGAACAAAGCACAGGACAGTTCAGTGTGAGCTGAGGACTGAGATGGAGGGCACAGGCTAGTGTCCAGGAGAAACGCAGTCTGGGGACTGTGGAACAAGCATCTATAACTCCACAGTCCCTGGCATTATGGAACAGCATGTAGGTGCTGCTAGGAAGAGCAAGAGATATCCAGATTTGCAGTGTGAGAGAAGTTACAGCATGAAGAAATAAAGGGGATCTTCCCCTTCAGGGGTACCCAGAAGCAGGATGGGAGGTGTGAGTCTGCTGGAGAGGACGAGCTGGGTGAGTGATAGGAAATCACGTTTGGCGGAAGGCCCCCAGTAACGTGTCCATGAGAGATCCCGTTTAGATAGAGCCCTTAGCGAATGGGGGAGAGCACACCAAAATAAATCTCATTTTGCGGAAGCCGCACTACTGATTCCCAGAGACTGCGCTGGTATGTACTGTACTGTAATGCTGTTATTGCCCGTGAAGCAAATGAAAGGAGATGTAACCTGATGTAACCCAAATGAATATTGTGCTGGAGAGAAGAAAAAGAAGTTAAATGTTACTGTCGTGATAACCCTGTCTGAACTGTGAATAAACTGCTTGCTTATGTGATGAGACGGCCTGGTGTGCAATGCTTTTAAAAATACTGATGGACCTGCCGCTGCCCGGCTATCACACTTGCACAAACTGACTTTATTTTATCTAAGTTGCCCCCCTCCAGTGTGTACTCCGAAAGAGTGTTTACTGCAGCCGGTCACCTTGTCAGCAATCGGCGTATGAGGTTACTTCCAGAAAATGTGGAGAAGATGATGTTCATCAAAATTAATTATAATCAATTCCTCCGTGGAGACATTCACAAGCAATTGCCTCCAGAAAGTACACAGGGACCTGAGATGGTGGATTCCAGTGGGGACGAATTAATACTCTGTGAGGAGGATGTACACAGTGAAAGGGGTGAGGAATCGGACGATGAGGAGGAGGTGGACATCTTGCCTCTGTAGAGCCAGTTTGTGCAAGGAGAGATTGATTGCTTCTTTTTTGGTGGGGGCCCAAACCAACCAGTCATTTCAGCCACAGTCGTGGCAGACCCTGTGGCTGAAATGATGGGTTTGTTAAAGTGTGCATGTCCTGTTTATACAACATAAGGGTGGGTGAGTGGGAGGGCCCAAGGACAATTCCACCTTGCACCTCTTTTTTTATTTTATTTATCTCTGCATCATTTTTTTAAGTGCCATCCTGTCTGACACTGCAGTGCCACTCCTAGATGGGCCAGGTGTTTGTGCCGCCCACTTGGGTCGCTTAGCTTAGTCATCCAGTGACCTCGGTGCAAATTTTAGGACTAAAAATAATATTGTGAGGTGTTCAGAATAGACTGGAAATGAGTGGAAATTATGGTTATTGAGGTTAATAATACTATGGGATCAAAATGACCCCCAAATTCTATGATTTAAGCTGTTTTTGAGTTGTTTTTTTAAAAACACCCAAATCCGACAAAAAAATTTCAGGGAGGTTTTGCCAAAACGCGTCCGAATCCAAAACACAGCCGCGGAACTGAATCCAAAACCAAAACCCGAAAAATTTCCGGTGCACATCTCTACACTTTATGTCCTTGCTGTGTATGTATTGTACTTTTTTTTATCAACTTTATGTCCTGTCCTATTATGTTTGACCTTTACTTGTGTATCTAATGTATGTCCTGCTGTTTGTACTGTTCTGCTGTGTCTAATTATGCCCTGTTATATTTGTACTGTACTGTTGTATCTAATGTATGCCCTGTTATGTTTGTACTGTCCTTTTTTGACTACTTTTATGTCCTATTTTATTTGTACTGTACTTTTATATGCACTTCATACTATCCTGTGGATCCCTTTTTTCACCCAATAAATAAAAGGACAATGGGAGACATTCAGATCTGATCGCTGGGCTGCGATTTTTGCTGTCCTGCGTTCAGATAGTCGCCGCCTATAGGGGAAGTGTATTTTCGCCGTGCAAGTGTGCGATGCTCTGTGTAAGCCGAGCTGCTAAAATTCAGCATGTGTAGTCTCTACGTAGCCCAGAACTTACTCTTCCAGTGCGATCACATCAGGCTTTTCGGGGCCGGAGCTAACGTCAGACACCCTCCCTGAAAACGCTTGGGCACTCCTGTGTTTTTCCAAACACTCCCAGTAAACAGTCAGTTACCACCCACGAATGGCTTCTTCCTGTTAATCACCTTGCGAATGCCTGTGCGAACGGATTTTTCGCACCATCCCGCCGCTGACCAGTGATGCCCTTTGTTGTTGTCCGATACGCGTGCGCATTGCGGTGCAAATGCATTTAGTACCTGGTTGCCCGCTGTGCAAAAACTCACAGCAGCGATCAGATCTGACCCCCTTATATGCCTAAAACATATCTAATGATGTTAAATCTTCCTGCCCTCTACCTGTTTTATATACTTTATGAAGTATGTGTTATACCCCACTGTTGCAGGTTATCATTTTAAGTTATTAGATGGGAAATACTTTAAAAAAAAAAATAAAAATAAAAAATGTGTTTTTAGGTTGGATGAATCAATGGGAAGGCAGAGTGTGAGGAAGCATGTAGGAGAACAACAAGTTTCGCCTGGAGGTACACCTTTAGAGACTGCATAGATTGTTGCTGACTGTAAAAACCTCCTTAGGCAGGTTACCGAGTAGCGATTGAAAGTTACACTGATCAGTTCTGAATGCGTTTCATCTCCCTCCTGTGACCGTAATTGGAGTGGAAGCCACCAAGCCATACCAGGATAAGTCAGTGAGATTGTTCCATTAAATCGATCCTGTGTGTATCTTACTCCTCATAGTATGAATACACTTGCAAGTGCTGGAGATGGGTTGTGTTAATGTCTGCTTTCTGCATCAATAAACTTTGCTGTCAGAGTAACATAAAAGTATAACGGAATCTTATGTAGTAAGGGAGTGAAAGCTGCTCTATTTGGCAGTGAAAGCCTGCACGAGGAAGTAGAGCACTGCTTTAAGTAATTATCATTACTGGAACACCATGGGATAGAGTTACTTTTATTTTCAAACTGCACTGCTTCCCTTTTACCAAGTGTTTGCTTTGCTTTATTTAAATAGCCAGGACTATGTTAAAATATTGATGCTAACAGTCAGTCTCAAAGGACGCCAACAATTGCAGGAACTCACCACCACAGCAAGCATGCTGATACTTATGTGCTTGTGTAATACCCCGGGGTTGGCAGGTATGTCTAAGTAGTTGAGAGAGGTATCACAGGTGTTGGGTGGCTATGTTACGGACCTTTCCCCTGAAGAGTTTCTCCCCGTACCTTGGCCCTCATTCCGAGTTGTTCGCTCGTTCTTTTTCATCGCATCGCAGTGAAAATCCGCTTAGTACGCATGCGCAAAGTTCGCACTGCGACTGCGCCAAGTAACTTTACTATGAAGAAAGTATTTTTACTCACGGCTTTTTCTTCGCTCCGGCGATCGTAATGTGATTGACAGGAAATGGGTGTTACTGGGCGGAAACACGGCGTTTCAGGGGCGTGTGGCTGAAAACGCTACCGTTTCCGGAAAAAACGCAGGAGTGGCCGGAGAAACGGTGGGAGTGCCTGGGCGAACGCTGGGTGTGTTTGTGACGTCAACCAGGAACGACAAGCACTGAACTGATCGCACAGGCAGAGTAAGTCTGGAGCTACTCTGAAACTGCTAAGTAGTTAGTAATCGCAATATTGCGAATACATCGGTCGCAATTTTAAGAAGCTAAGATTCACTCCCAGTAGGCGGCGGCTTAGCGTGTGTAACTCTGCTAAATTCGCCTTGCGACCGATCAACTCGGAATGAGGGCCCTTGTCCTGTAGTACCATGTTCAGAGAGGCAGGATAGATAAATACGAAACAGGAGTTAGTCAGCAATTCCAACAGGATGTCTTTTTATTGAGCCGCAATGAACTCTGGATTGAAGATGATGATTGGAAATTTGAATAATCACAAAAAGAATTGTGCATCAAAGAAGAACAAAAAGAAGAAAATTGGCTACAGTTCACACCACAATGGATCATTCAAATGCAAAAGACAATCGATCTGAATCACAGATATGGGCAGATTATAACTAGAATCACAGATTAGCATATTTTAATTGGAATCACAGATATTAGCATATTAGAATTGGAATCACAGTCTGTAATGTGATCATGAGGAGGGTGATGAAAAACACAGTCAGCAATAACAAACACTAACTTTCCCTAGCCAAAGTACAATGATCTTCATGGGCAATAAATATTGGATATCTGGTAGAATTCTGAAGTGCCACAGCGTGTCAATGGGGGGGATTGGCACACAGATATATAAGGAATCCTGGGTTGTGATAATGACAAATGTTTCTCAGTTTTCAAAGAGGGTGTAGCTAGCGAAGAGATGGTAATGTCTCTTGACAAATTTAACTCACTTAACCATGAGGGTCTTTTAAATGAATAAACTCAGTCTCTCTCAGTTACAGGGCTTTACTTATACTAGCATAAACTCCTTTCCAGAATAAATGTCTGCCTTGCACTTGCATAAAAACTCTGGGACTAATTGAGACCAGAGCGCAGCAGCAGAATTGTTCTCTAATTGGCAAAAACATGTGCAGTGCAGGGGGGGCAGATATAACATGTGCAGAGAGATTTAGATTTGGGTGGGGTGTGTTCAAACTGAAACATAAATTGCAGTGTAAAAATAAAGCAGCAATATTTACCCTGCACAGAAACAATATAACCCACCTAAATCTAAATCTCTCTGCACACAGTGCACATATTATATCTGCCCCACCTGCGGTGCACATGGTTTTGCTCATGAGAGAACAATTTTGCTGCTGCGATCTGGTCTAAATTAGGCCCTCAGTCTTTAATATCCCAACAGTGTCAATGCAGGGCAAATGGTTGTCTTTAATAAGCCCTTGGCAGGGTTTAGCTTTTGGATTATGGTGCTATGCTGTCTGCACCCTTCTAACTAGAGATGTGCACCGGACATTTTTCGGGTTTTGTGTTTTGGTTTTGGATTCGGTTCCGCGGCCGTGTTTTGGATTCGGACGCGTTTTGGCAAAACCTCCCTGAAAATTTTTTGTCGGATTCGGGTGTGTTTTGGATTTGTTTTTGTTTTTTACAAAAAACCCTCAAAAACAGCTTAAATCATAGAATTTGGGGGTCATTTTGATCCCATAGTATTATTAACCTCAATAACCATAATTTCCACTCATTTTCAGTCTATTCTGAACACCTCACACCTCACAATATTATTTTTAGTCCTAAAATTTGCACCGAGGTCGCTGGATGGCTAAGCTAAGCGACCCAAGTGGCTGACACAAACACCTGACCCATCTAGGAGTGGCACTGCAGTGTCAGGCAGGATGGCACTTCAAAAAAATTGTCCCCAAACAGCACATGATGCAAAGAAAAAAAGAGGCGCACCAAGGTCGCTGGATGGCTAAGCTAAGCGACCCAAGTGGCCGACACAAACACCTGGCCCATCTAGGAGTGGCACTGCAGTGTCAGGCAGGATGGCACTTCAAAAAAATTGTCCTCAAACAGCACATGATGCAAAGAAAAAAAGAGGCGCACCAAGGTCGCTGTGTGACTAAGCTAAGCGACACAAGTGGCCGACACAAACACCTGGCCCATCTAGGAGTGGCACTGCAGTGTCAGGCAGGATGGCACTTCAAAAAAAATTGTCCCCAAACAGCACATGATGCAAAGAAAAATGAAAGAAAAAAGAGGTGCAAGATGGAATTGTCCTTGGGCCCTCCCACCCACCCTTATGTTGTATAAACAGGACATGCACACTTTAACAAACCCATCATTTCAGCGACAGGGTCTGCCACACGACTGTGACTGAAATGACTGGTTGGTTTGGGCCCCCACCAAAAAAAGAAGCAATCAATCTCTCCTTACACAAACTGGCACTACAGAGGCAAGATGTCCACCTCATCATCATCCTCCGATTCCTCACCCCTTTCACTGTGTACATCCCCCTCCTCACAGATTATTAATTCGTCCCCACTGGAATCCACCATCTCAGGTCTCTGTGTACTTTCTGGAGGCAATTGCTGCTGGTGAATGTCTCCATTGATTATAATTCATTTTGATGAACATCATCTTCTCCACATTTTCTGGAAGTAACCTGGTACGACGATTGCTGACAAGGTGAGCAGCTGCACTAAACACTCTTTCGGAGTACACACTGGAGGGAGGGCAACTTAGGTAGAATAAAGCCAGTTTGTGCAAGGGCCTCCAAATTGCCTCTTTTTCCTGCCAGTATACGTATGGACTGTCTGACGTGCCTACTTGGATGCGGTCACTCATATAATCCTCCACCATTCTTTCAATGGTGAGAGAATCATATGCAGTGACAGTAGACGACATGTCAGTAATCGTTGGCAGGTCCTTCAGTCTGGGCCAGATGTCAGCACTCGCTCCAGACTGCCCTGTATCACCGCCAGCGGGTGGGCTCGGAACTCTTAGCCTTTTCCCCGCACCCCCAGTTGCGGGAGAATGTGAAGGAGGAGATGTTGACGGGTCACGTTCCGCTTGACTTGACAATTTTCTCACCAGCAGGTCTTTGAACCTCTGCAGACTTGTGTCTGCCGGAAAGAGAGATACAACGTAGGTTTTAAATCTAGGATCGAGCACGGTGGCCAAAATGTAGTGCTCTGATTTCAACAGATTGACCACCCGTGAATCCTGGTTAAGCGAATTAAGGGCTCCATCCACAAGTCCCACATGCCTAGCGGAATCGCTCTGTTTTAGCTCCTCCTTCAATGTCTCCAGCTTCTTCTGCAAAAGCCTGATGAGGGATATGACCTGACTCAGGCTGGCAGTGTCTGAACTGACTTCACGTGTGGCAAGTTCAAAGGGTTGCAGAACCTTGCACAACGTTGAAATCATTCTCCACTGCGCTTGAGTCAGGTGCATTCCCCCTCCTTTGCCTATATCGTGGGCAGATGTATAGGCTTGAATGGCCTTTTGCTGCTACTCCATCCTCTGAAGCATATAGAGGGTTGAATTCCACCTCGTTACCACCTCTTGCTTCAGATGATGGCAGGGCAGGTTCAGGAATGTTTGGTGGTGCTCCAGTCTTCGGCACGCGGTGGCAAAATATGGGACGTGCTGGAATTTGCCCAGATGTAATGCATGCACAATATTGGTGGCGTTGTCCGATGTCACAAATCCCCAGGAGAGTCCAATTGGGGTAAGCCATTCTGCGATGATCTTCCTCAGTTTCCGTAAGAGGTTGTCAGCTGTGTGCCTCTTCTGGAAAGCGGTGATACAAAGCGTAGCCTGCCTAGGAACGAGTTGGCGTTTGCGAGATGCTGCTACTGGTGCCGCCGCTGCTGTTCTTGCTGCGGGAGGCAATACATCTACCCAGTGGGCTGTCACAGTCATATAGTCCTGAGTCTGTCCTGCTCCACTTGTCCACATGTCCGTGGTTAAGTGGACATTGGGTACAACTGCATTTTTTAGGACACTGGTGACTCTTTTTCTGAGGTCTGTGCACATTTTCGGTATCGCCTGCCTAGAGAAATGGAACCTAGATTGTATTTGGTACCGGGGACACAGTACCTCAATCAAGTCTCTAGTTGCCTCTGAATTAACGGTGGATACCGGAACCACGTTTCTCACCGCCCAGGCTGCCAAGGCCTGAGTTATCTGCTTTGCAGCAGGATGACTGCTGTGATATTTCATCTTCCTCGCAAAGGACTGTTGGACAGTCAATTGCTTACTGGAAGTAGTACAAGTGGTCTTCCGACTTCCCCTCTGGGATGACGATCGACTCCCAGCAGCAACAACAGCAGCGCCAGCAGCAGTAGGCGTTACACTCAAGGATGCATCGGAGGAATCCCAGGCAGGAGAGGACTCGTCAGACTTGACAGTGACATGGCCTGCAGGACTATTGGCTTTCCTAGGTAAGGAGGAAATTGACACTGAGGGAGATGGTGGTGTGGTTTGCAGGAGCTTGGTTACAAGAGGAAGGGATACTAAATTCCTAAAACTTTGGGTGACAGCGGAAGGAGTCCACTGACAACTAATGTCAGTGGACTCCTTCCGCTGTCACCCAAAGTTTTTGAACTTGTCACTGACTACAGATGAATGCGGTCCAGGTGACGTATAAGGGAGGATGTTCCTAGGTGGTTAACGTCCTTACCCCTACTTATTACAGCTTGACAAAGGCAACACACGGCTTGACACCTGTTGTCCGCATTTGTGTTGAAATAATTCCACACCGAAGAGCTGATTTTTTTTTTGTATTTTGACCAGGCATGTCAATGGCCATATTCGTCCCACGGACAACAGGTGTCTCCCCGGGTGCCTGACTTAAACAAACCACCTCACCATCAGAATCCTTCTTGTCAATTTCCTCCCCAGCGCCAGCAACACCCATATCCTCATCCTGGTGTACTTCAACAGTGACATCTTCAATTTGACTATCAGGAACTGGACTGCGGGTGCTCCTTCCAGCACTTGCAGGGAGCGTGCAAATGGTGGAAGGCGCAAGCTCTTCCCATCCAGTGTTGGGAAGGTCAGGCATCGCAACCGACACAATTGGACTCTCCTTGGGGATTTGTGATTTAGAAGAACGCACAGTTCTTTGCTGTGCTTTTGCCAGCTTAAGTCTCTTCATTTTTCTAGCGAGAGGATGAGTGCTTCCATCCTCATGTGAATCTGAACCACTAGCCATGAACATAGGCCAGGGCCTCAGCCGTTCCTTGCCACTCCGTGTCGTAAATGGCATATTGGCAAGTTTACGCTTCTCATCAGACGCTTTCAATTTTGATTTTTGGGTCATTTTACTGAACTTTTGTTTTTTGGATTTTACATGCTCTCTACATGACATTGGGCATCGGCCTTGGCAGACGACGTTGATGACATTTCATCGTCTCGGCCATGACTAGTGGCAGCAGCTTCAGCACGAGGTGGAAGTGGATCTTGATCTTTCCCTATTTTAACCTCCACATTTTTGTTCTCCATTTTTTAATGTGTGGAATTATATGCCAGTATCAATAGCAATGGCCTACTACTATATATACTGCGCACAACTGAAATGCACCACAGGTATGGATGGATAGTATACTTGACGACACAGAGGTAGGTAGAGCAGTGGCCTACAGTACCGTACTGCTATATATTATATACTGGTGGTCAGCAAACTGTGCAAAACTGAAATGCACCACAGGTATGGATGGATAGTATACTTGACGACACAGAGGTAGGTACAGCAGTGGCCTACTGTACCGTACTGCTATATATTATATACTGGTGGTCAGCAAACTGTGCAAAAATGAAATGCACCACAGGTATGGATGGATAGTATACTTGACGACACAGAGGTAGGTACAGCAGTGGCCTACTGTACCGTACTGCTATATATTATATACTGGTGGTCAGCAAACTGCAAAAATGAAATGCACCACAGGTATGGATGGATGGATAGTATACTTGACGACACAGAGGTAGGTACAGCGGTGGCCTACTGTACCGTACTGCTATATATTATATACTGGTGGTCAGCAAACTGTGCAAAAATGAAATGCACCACAGGTATGGATGGATAGTATACTTGACGACACAGAGGTAGGTACAGCAGTGGCCTACTGTACCGTACTGCTATATATTATATACTGGTGGTCAGCAAACTGTGCAAAAATGAAATGCACCACAGGTATAGATGGATAGTATACTTGACGACACAGAGGTAGGTACAGCAGTGGCCTACTGTACCGTACTGCTATATATTATATACTGGTTGTCAGCAAACTGTGCAACAATGAAATGCACCACAGGTATGGATGGATAGTATACTTGACGACACAGAGGTAGGTACAGCAGTGGCCTACTGTACCGTAATGCTATATATTATATACTGGTGGTCAGCAAACTGTGCAAAAATGAAATGCACCACAGGTATGGATGGATAGTATACTTGACGACACAGAGGTAGGTACAGCAGTGGCCTACTGTACCGTAATGCTATATATTATATACTGGTTGTCAGCAAACTGTGCAAAACTGAAATGCACCACAGGTATGGATGGATAGTATACTTGACGACACAGAGGTAGGTACAGCAGTGGCCTACTGTACCGTAATGCTATATATTATATACTGGTGGTCAGCAAACTGTACAAAACTGAAATGCACCACAGGTATGGATGGATAGTATACTTGACGACACATAGGTAGGTACAGCAGTGGCCTTCTGTACCGTACTGCTATATATTATATACTGGTGGTCAGCAAACTGTGCAAAAATGAAATGCACCACAGGTATAGATGGATAGTATACTTGACGACACAGAGGTAGGTACAGCAGTGGCCTACTGTACCATACTGCTATATATTATATACTGGTGGTCAGCAAACTGTGCAAAAATGAAATGCACCACAGGTATGGATGGATAGTATACTTGACGACACAGAGGTAGGTACAGCAGTGGCCTACTGTACCGTACTGCTATATATTATATACTGGTGGTCAGCAAACTGCAAAAATGAAATGCACCACAGGTATGGATGGATGGATAGTATACTTGACGACACAGAGGTAGGTACAGCAGTGGCCTACTGTACCGTACTGCTATATATTATATACTGGTGGTCAGCAAACTGTGCAAAAATGAAATGCACCACAGGTATGGATGGATAGTATACTTGACGACACAGAGGTAGGTACAGCAGTGGCCTACTGTACCGTACTGCTATATATTATATACTGGTGGTCAGCAAACTGTGCAAAAATGAAATGCACCACAGGTATAGATGGATAGTATACTTGACGACACAGAGGTAGGTACAGCAGTGGCCTACTGTACCGTACTGCTATATATTATATACTGGTGGTCAGCAAACTGTGCAAAAATGAAATGCACCACAGGTATGGATGGATAGTATACTTGACGACACAGAGGTAGGTACAGCAGTGGCCTACTGTACCGTAATGCTATATATTATATACTGGTGGTCAGCAAACTGTGCAAAAATGAAATGCACCACAGGTATGGATGGATAGTATACTTGACGACACAGAGGTAGGTACAGCAGTGGCCTACTGTACCGTAATGCTATATATTATATACTGGTTGTCAGCAAACTGTGCAAAACTGAAATGCACCACAGGTATGGATGGATAGTATACTTGACGACACAGAGGTAGGTACAGCAGTGGCCTACTGTACCGTAATGCTATATATTATATACTGGTGGTCAGCAAACTGTACAAAACTGAAATGTACCACAGGTATGGATGGATAGTATACTTGACGACACATAGGTAGGTACAGCAGTGGCCTTCTGTACCGTACTCCTATATATTATATACTGGTGGTCAGCAAAATTATGCACTGTACTTCTACTATATACTGTCTACAATGCAGCACAGATATGGAGTGTTTTTCAGGCAGACAACGTATACTGGTGGTCACTGGTCAGCAAAACTCTGCACTGTACTACTCCTCCTATATAATATTATACTGGTGGTCCCCAGTCCCCACAATAAAGCAGCACACTGAGCACAGATATGGAGTGTTTTTCAGGCAGACAACGTATACTGGTGGTCACTGTCAGCAAAACTCTGCACTGTACTCCTGCTATATATACAGCTGCTCCACAGTCCCCACAATTAAGCAGTGTGAGCACAGATATATGCAGAACACTGAGCACAGATAAGGAGCGTTTTTTCCAGGCAGAGAACGGATAAAACTGGTGGTCACTGATCAGCAAAACTCTGCACTGTACTCCTCCTATATTATACAGCTGCTCCCCAGTCCTCCCCACAATTAAGCAATAAAGCACAATCAATCAAGTTCAACAATAAACGGAGAGGACGCCAGCCACTTCCTCTCCCTAACATTTCCAATGCACGAGTGAAAATGGTGGCGACGGGCAACTGCTTATATAGAATCCGAATCTCGCGAGAATCCGACAGCGGGATGATGACGTTCGGGCGCGCTCGGGTTAACCGAGCCATACGGGAGAATCCGAGTATGCCTCGGACCCTTGTAAAATGGGTGAAGTTCGGGTGGGTTCGGTTTCCGAGGAACCGAACCCGCTCATCAATACTTCTAACAGCTGGTGACAATGGCTACCTAAGCTGGATGTCATACCTGCCCGTTGCTTTGGTCATTCAGTTCCAGTGTACTCACTCAGACCTTAGAGCAGAAGATTTCACTTGCTGGACGAGTTTTCAACAGTTCCTCACTGTTTTAAGATGTCCACAATGTCCTGTTTCTGGCTTGGTTGTCTCAACATTCGATCACCCGGCAGTTGACACTCTGGCAGCAGCTGTTGCTTCCACTCTGCAGCACTGTTCTTCACCTCCCAGTGTGACTCTGCAGCTGACATCCATTCTCAACTCACGCTCTGCTCCTCGCTTAGCATGCGTCCAGCACCTCTAGTCTCCAGTCGACTCCTCCTCCTTTTTCCCACATAGCTCCTCTGTTCCCAAGCTGCCCTGCCTAATCAGCTTTCCGCATCCAGACCACGTGATCGGACCAGGGTCCTCACTTAACTCCTGCTGTGCCAGTGCCTTCCCCTGCTCAATCTTAAAAGGGCACACACACCATTTTCTTGAGTACCAAACTTGAGCTTGAGCGACAGATAGCTTAGTGTGATCACACCTACAAAGTGTTAATCCAGTGAAGTGTGTGCTCAAGACCTATAACGTTGAAAGTAAATTCAGGTTTGTTCTGTGAAGCCACCTTTGGAATATAAAAGTCCTGCTGCATTTTATGTATGGGCATTATATGTGAATGTTTACATTTTGATGCATGTCATTTTGATTGTTAATTGCATAGTAATTTAAGATTTGAAAGTTTTGTTTAATGTATTTTGTGCAACTGCCTCTTTGAGAAAACCTTACTGCAAATATTGCCATATCAGGTACTCCACCATGTCTGGTTAGGCCTGACACCAGATCACAGAATAAATTATATTCTTATTGCCCTTCTGTGTCTCTGTTGTGGGAGAAACTTGCCTCTCTGCCAGGATGGGGTACAGCAGGAAGAAAGTGACTACACATAACGGCCCACCACTCTGTATGCATAACACATGAACACCACCAAGGGCACCATATATGCATACTATTTTGTAAGTTACAATGTGGGTATTGGCCTTGTGTGGAGTTTGTATATTCACCCCGTGCTTGCGTGGGTTTCCTCCAGGTACTCTGGTTTCCTCCCACAATCCAAAAATATACTGGTGGGTTAATTGGCTCCCAACAAAAATTAACCCTAGCGTGTGTGTGTGTGTGTGTGTGTGTGTGTGTGTGTGTGTGTGTGGGGGGTAGGGAATATAGGGCCTAATTCTGAGTTGATCGCAGCAGCAAATTTGTTAGCAGTTGGGCACAACCATGTGCACTGTGAGTTAGATTTGGGTGGGGTGTATTCAAACTGAAATCTAAATTGCAGTGTAAAAATAAAGCAGCCAGTATTTACTAGTGATGAGCGGGTTCGGTTCCTCTGAATCCGAACCCGCCCGAACTTCAGCTTTTTTCCACGGGTCCGAGCAGGCTCGGATCCTCCCGCCTTGCTCGGTTAACCCGAGCACGCCCGAACGTCATCATCCCGCTGTCGGATTCTCGCGAGACTCGGATTCTATATAAGGAGCCGCGCGTCGCCGCCATTTTCACACGTGCATTGAGAGTCATAGGGAGAGGACGTGGCTGGCGTCCTCTCCGTTTAGAGAAGAGAGAGACACAGTATTTTGGGGAGCATTATTAGGAGGAGTACTACTATACTGTATACTACTCTACTACTTGCTGAAGTGATATTTATAGAGTCATAGGGAGAGGACGTGGCTGGCGTCCTCTCCGTTTAGAGAAGAGAGAGACACAGTATACTATTTTGGGGAGCATTATTAGGAGGAGTACTACTATACTGTATACTACTATACTACTTGCTGAAGTGATATTTATAGAGTCATAGGGAGAGGACGTGGCTGGCGTCCTCTCCGTTTAGAGAAGAGAGAGACACAGTATTTTGGGGAGCATTATTAGGAGGAGTACTACTATACTGTATACTACTCAGACACAGTATTTTGGGGAGCATTATTAGGAGGAGTACTACTATACTGTATACTACTCTACTACTTGCTGAAGTGATATTTACAGGTTGAGTCTCCCTTATCCAAAATGCTTGGGACCAGAGGTATTTTGGATATGGGATTTTTCCGTATTTTGGAATAATTGCATACCATAGTGAGATATCATGGTGATGGTACCTAAATCTAAGCACAGAATGCATTTATGTTACATATACACCTTATACACATAGCCTGAAGGTAATTTTAGCCAATATTTTTTATAACTTTGTGCATTAAACAAAGTGTGTCTACATTCACACAATTCATTTATGTTTCATATTCATATACACCTTATACACACAGCCTGAAGGTCATTTAATACAATATTTTTAATAACTTTGTGTATTAAACAAAGTTTGTGTACATTGAGACATCAAAAAACAAAGGTTTCACTATCTCACTCTCACTCAAAAAAGTCCGTATTTCGGAATATTCCGTATTTCGGAATATATGGATATGGGATACTCAACCTGTATAGAGTCATAGGGAGAGGACGTGGCTGGCGTCCTCTCCGTTTAGAGAAGAGAGAAACACAGTATTTTGGGGAGCATTATTAGGAGGAGTACTACTATACTGTATACTACTCTACTACTTGCTGAAGTGATATTTATAGAGTCATAGGGAGAGGACGTGGCTGGCGTCCTCTCCGTTTAGAGAAGAGAGAGACACAGTATTTTGGGGAGCATTATTAGGAGGAGTACTACTATACTGTATACTACTATACTACTTGCTGAAGTGATATTTATAGATTAGATAGTGTGACTGTAAGTGTATTATCTGACTTGTGGGGGAGACACTGACAGTGGGGAGCAGTTAGAGTCTGAGAGCAGGACTCAGGAGTACATATAACGTACAGTGCACACTTTTGCTGCCAGAGTCAGTGCCACACTGCCATTGTTGTGACCACACTGACCACCAGTATAATAATATATTTTGTGATTGTCTGCTTAGGACTCGGAGTACTAGTTGCAAGTTGCAACGTGACCTGACCACCAGTTTAATAATCAATCACCACCAGTTTAATATATATATAATTGTATATAATATATATATATATATATATATATATATATATATATATATATATTGTATACCACCTACCCGTGGTTTTTTTTTTTTTCTTTCTTCTTTGTACATACTACTATAGTATAGTAGCTTACTGTAGCAGTCTGCGGTGCTGCTGAGCTGACAGTGTCCAGCAGGTCCGTCATCAGTCATCATTACCAATACCTAATAAATATATTATCTACCTGTCCGGCTGCAGTACTAGTGATATTATATATACATACATATATATATTGATTTCATCTCATTATCAATCATCCAGTCTATATTAGCAGCAGACACAGTACGGTAGTCCACGGCTGTAGCTACCTCTGTGTCGGCACTCGGCAGTCCATCCATAATTGTATACTAGTATCCATCCATCTCCATTGTTTACCTGAGGTGCCTTTTAGTTGTGCCTATTAAAATATGGAGAACAAAAATGTTGAGGTTCCAAAATTAGGGAAAGATCAAGATCCACTTCCACCTCGTGCTGAAGCTGCTGCCACTAGTCATGGCCGAGACGATGAAATGCCAGCAACGTCGTCTGCCAAGGCCGATGCCCAATGGCATAGTACAGAGCATGTCAAATCCAAAACACCAAATATCAGTAAAAAAAGGACTCCAAAACCTAAAATAAAATTGTCGGAGGAGAAGCGTAAACTTGCCAATATGCCATTTACCACACGGAGTGGCAAGGAACGGCTGAGGCCCTGGCCTATGTTCATGGCTAGTGGTTCAGCTTCACAGGAGGATGGAAGCACTCAGCCTCTCGCTAGAAAACTGAAAAGACTCAAGCTGGCAAAAGCACCGCAAAGAACTGTGCGTTCTTCGAAATCCCAAATCCACAAGGAGAGTCCAATTGTGTCGGTTGCGATGCCTGACCTTCCCAACACTGGACGTGAAGAGCATGCGCCTTCCACCATTTGCACGCCCCCTGCAAGTGCTGTGTCACAACTGAGGGCCTGAGCTGACGGGAGGCAGCCTCAGTTGTAGGGGCTGAGATGTACCGGAACCTGGGAGGTTGTATCAGACCCCTGGACATGTAAGTAACATGAATAATAACTGCCCGAAGGCGTGACCACGACAACTTGGATAAAAGTCAATGATGTTTATTATGACAACTCCGCAACACAGCAGCAGTAAAAGAAAACGTAAAAGTCAGCAAATAATAAATACAGTTCCTGGGTACTACAGGATGGCAGGAGCCACAGGGCACTGGTAGTGTGAGATAGTTCTTATGATCTTCTAGATGGAAAGTCCTTACCAGGCCCGACTGTAGCAATGGAGATAACCCAGGATTGTGCCAGCTGGTGTTCCAGGAAAAGCTGGGTTGCTGAAGGTAAAACAGCTGCTGTGGATACTGGCTGGAACCAGACTGTTGTTAGCACGGAGTGGATACTGGCTGGAACCAGTTAAATAATAAATGAACTTGGGAGCGATGAAATATGAACTGAAATGTAGAACTTGAGAGCGGAGAAATAATAATACCGGTGGAGAGTGGTAAAGTGTAGAAAGGACACCGGCCCTTTAAGGGAAGCTGTACTCTGCTGGAAGCTGAGCTGGAAGCAGGTAATGTTGTAGCTGGAAACAGATGAATCCACAATGGATTGGAGAGTCAGGCTACACCGCAGGTGGAATGCTGGTGCGGGTCTCTATGGTGGAAGTCTTGAGACAGGAGCTGGAACCTGGAAGACAATCACAGGAGAGAGACAAACAGGAACTAGGTTTGACAACCAAAGCACTGACGCCTTCCTTGCTCAGGCACAGTGTATTTATACCTGCAGCAAGGAAGGGATTGGCTAGGCAATTATGCAGATTAACAATACTGACAACAGATTGGAGGAAATGATCAGCTGACAGAATCCAAGATGGCTGCGCCCATGCAGACACTTGGAGGGAAGTTTGGTTTGTAATCCATGTGGTAATGAAAACAGTAATGGCGGCGCCGGCCACTGGAGACAGGAGACGCCAGGCTGACAAGTGCACATCCAACCACGCGGACACAGCGGAGGCCGCGGCTGACGTAATCGCCACTCTGACACTCTGCAAGCAGAGGCTCAGGGACGGCGGCGGAGGCCGCGGGAGACGCCATGCCAGATGTAATAAGGCGTTACTGTGACAGCGTCTCAGAGAGACAGGAGAGGATGCAGGAATGTGAACATTAGGATAACAGATGGGATCCGGTCCTGGAGCGCTGAGCCAGCCTTAGGAGGCATCTGATGGGTAAGAAATGGCGTCCAGATACCCGGATCGTGACAGCACCCCCCCCTTTAGGAGTGGCCCCAGGACACTTCTTTGGCTTTTGAGGAAACTTGGAATGGAATCTCCGGACCAAGGCAGGAGCATGGACATCAGAAGCATTGGTCCATGAACGTTCCTCAGGACCATAACCCTTCCAGTCAATAAGATATTGTAGTTGACCGTAACGGTGACGTGAGTCCAGGATCTTGGCCACTTCATACTCAACGCCTCGTTGAGTTTGAACTTTCGGAGTTGGAGGAAGTGAGGAATGAAACCGATTCAAGATCAGCGGTTTCAACAGGGAAACATGGAATGTCCTGGGTATTTTTAAGAAGGGAGGCAACTGGAGTCTGTAAGCAACAGGATTGATGACTTGTTCAATCTTGAAAGGACCGATATAGCGAGGTGCAAACTTCATACTGGGAACTCTTAACCTCAAATTCTTCGTGGATAACCATACCCGATCACCCACCTTGAGAGCAGGAACTGCTCGACGCTTCTTATCCGCAAACTTCTTGTACCTGAACGATGCCTTGAGCAGAGCTGATCGTACGCTCTTCCAGATATTGGCAAACTGATGCAAGGTGATATCCACTGCGGGAACAGAAGTTGCTGGAAGCGGTTGGAACTCAGGAACTTTAGGGTGGAATCCAAAGTTAGTGAAGAATGGTGTTGAAGCAGATGAAGAATGATACTGGTTGTTATGACAGAACTCGGCCCAGGGAAGTAATTGAACCCAGTCATCTTGAGAGGAGGACACATAGATGCGGAGGAAGGCCTCCAAGTCCTGATTCACCCTCTCGGTTTGACCATTGGTCTGAGGATGGTAAGCCGTGGAAAACTTTAGCTTGACTTGGAGGACTTGACATAAACTTCGCCAGAATTTGGCTGTGAATTGAACTCCTCGATCTGAGATAATTTCTTCAGGAAGACCGTGGAGTCAGAAGATCTCTTGTATGAATACTTGAGCCAACTTGGAAGCTGACGGAAGACCGGTGAGAGGAATGAAGTGTGCCATCTTGGTGAACCGGTCAACTACCACCCAGATGGTATTGAACTTGTTGCACATGGGTAAGTCTGTAATGAAATCCATCGACAAGTGGGTCCATGGTCGACGGGGAACGGATAGTGGAACCAGTTGCCCCGCAGGCGACTGGCGGGATACTTTATGTTGGGCACACTTTGGGCAAGATGCAATAAACTCCAAGACGTCCTTTTTCAGAGTTGGCCACCAATAGGACCTAGAGATAAACTCCAGGGTTTTTTGGATACCTGTATGTCCGGCAAAACGGGAAGCATGGGCCCAATGCATGAGCTTCTTCCTTAGCATCGGCTTCACAAAACTTTTCCCTGATGGGGGCGTAGAGTCCATCCCTACCGTGGAGAATGCCAACGGATTTATAATAGGATGCTTGTCTGAAGACTCTGACTCATTTTCTTGCTCCCATGAGCGGGAAAGGGCATCGGCCTTGCGATTCTGAGAGCCCGGACAGAACTGGAGTTTAAAGTCGAACCTGGAAAAGAAAAGTGCCCATCTGGCCTGACGAGGGTTGAGACATTGTGCGCCCTTCAGGTATAAAAGGTTCTTGTGGTCTGTAAGTATGGTGATTAAATGAGAAGCTCCCTCCAACAGATACCTCCACTCTTCTAGAGCGAGCTTGATGGCTAGCAACTCCTGGTCGCCAATGCCATAGTTGCGCTCAGCTGGGGAGAACTTCCGGGAGAAGAAACTGCAAGGATGTAAATGGCCATCTTTAGCCCTCTGAGATAACACCGCTCCTACTCCAACGGAGGAGGCATCCACCTCTAGGATGAAAGGAGAGTCGATGTCAGGCTGTTTCAGGACAGGCGCAGAGATGAACCTCTGTTTTAAAAGATGAAAAGCTTGCATGGCTTCTTCAGACCACTTGGACGGGTTAGCACCCTTCTTGGTGAAAGCAGTAATAGGCGCCACAATGGTGGAAAAGTCTCGTATAAACTTTCGGTAATAATTGGCGAACCCTAAGAACCTCTGGACCCCTTTGAGGGTTAAGGGTACCGGCCAATTCTGAATTGCTTGTAGTTTCTCAGGATCCATCTCTAGTCCGGAACCGGACACAATGTACCCTAGAAACGGAATGGACTTGACTTCAAAGACGCATTTTTCTAATTTGCAATAGAGATGATTGACACGGAGACGGGACAGAACCTCTTTAACCCAAAAACGATGTTCCTCTAAATCGTTGGCAAAAATGAGGATATCGTCTAGATAGACCACGACATGACGGTATAGAATGTCTCTGAAAATCTCATTGACAAAATGCTGGAAGACAGCTGGAGCATTGCTCAATCCGAAGGGCATGACGAGGTACTCATAATGTCCGTCACGGGTGTTAAAGGCGGTCTTCCACTCGTCACCCTCACGGATCCGGATGAGATTGTATGCACCTCGCAAGTCCAGCTTTGTAAAGATGGTAGCTCCGCTAACTCTGTCAAAGAGCTCAGTAATCAGGGGTAAAGGATAACGGTTCTTGATGGTAATGTCGTTCAAACCTCTGTAGTCGATGCACGGCCGCAGACCACCATCTTTCTTTTTTACAAAAAAGAAGCCTGCGCCGGCTGGGGAAGAAGAAGGTCGAATGAACCCCTTTGCTAGGTTCTCTTTAATGTATTCCTCCATAGAATGCGTCTCAGGCAGAGACAACGGATAAGTTCGGCCTCGAGGTGGAACCTTCCCTGGAACGAGATCAATCGGGCAGTCCCATTCTCTATGAGGAGGAAGGATATCAGCAGAAGCTTTACTGAACACATCCGTGAAATCTTGATATGGAGGAGGTGGAACATCAGACGACCTGGGGGAGGAAGAACAGACAGGCAATACTTTAAACAAACATGTCTCTGCACAGGAGGAACCCCATGCCAGGATTTGCGTAGTCGTCCAATCAATTGTAGGATTGTGAAGACGGAGCCATGGAAGGCCCAGGACCACAGGATGTGTGGCTCTTGGAATCACTAAAAGTGAAATAAGTTCGGAATGAAGAACTCCCACTCTCAGACGAACTGGTAGAGTCCTTAGAGCAATAACAGTATCAAAAATTTTACTGCCATCCACGGCAGTTAAGGAAAAGGAGGAAGGAAGTCTCTCGGTGGGTAGGGACCACCGTTTAACATAGGCTTCAGTAATAAAGTTCCCAGCTGCTCCGGAATCAAGGAGAGCAATGACGTTCCGATAACGTTGAGCAACTTGAAGCGAGACTGGGAGATTACAATCATGAGGAGATGGAGAGGAGATCATTACTCCTAGCCGGCCCTCTCCTTGGCGAGCTAGGGTCTGGAGTCCTGGACGTTTGGGACAGGCATTAATGGTGTGAGACGGAGCTGCACAATAAAGACAGAGAGACTTGGAGAGGCGTCTTCGGCGCTCAGCAGGAGTTAAACGGGAACGACCAATTTGGCTGGACTCATCTTTAGATGGTGACAGTTGGCGAGGAGGAGGAGCAGAAGATTTTGGAGCAGATGATCTTACACGCTCAGTTGCTCTCTCTCTGAAACGTAAATCAACTTTCGTGCAGAGTGAGATTAGCTCATCTAACTTGGAAGGTAAGTCTCTGGTAGCTAACTCATCTTTAATACTCTCAGATAAGCCATGCCAGAATGCAGCATACAGGGCCTCGTCGTTCCATGCCAGTTCGGATGCCAGGATCTGGAACTGTATAAGATATTGTCCTACAGTACGTGATCCCTGGCGCAAACGGAGAATCTCAGATGAAGCTGAAGTTACCCGGCCTGGCTCGTCGAAGATACGCCTGAATGTTGACACGAATGTAGTGTAGGAGGATAGCAGGGTGTCGGACCTCTCCCATAACGGTGATGCCCAATCAAGGGCTGAGCCACTGAGAAGAGAGATAATGTAGGCAATTTTTGTACGGTCACTGGGAAAATTGCCAGGTTGTAGCTCAAACTGAATCTCACACTGGTTGAGAAATCCCCTGCAGAATCTTGGAGATCCGTCAAATTTTGCTGGCGTTGGAAGATGAAGACGTGGAGCAGAAATGGGTAAGGTGGGTGGGGTTATAGCTGGAGTCACTGTGGTTGACGCACCAGACGCGCCTGATCCACGGAGAGTTGTCTGAATCCCATCCAGCCGAGTAGAGAGATCCTGGAGACAGCGGATGATGTGGCCCTGTGCAGCCTCCTGATGTTCTAGTCGGGCTGCCAGTTCTTGCATCGGCCTGGCCGCTTGATCCTGATCTCCGGCTGGATTCATTAGGTCAGTGCTTACTGTCACAACTGAGGGCCTGAGCTGACGGGAGGCAGCCTCAGTTGTTGGGGCTGAGATGTACCGGAACCTGGGAGGTTGTATCAGACCCCTGGACATGTAAGTAACATGAATAATAACTGCCCGAAGGCGTGACCACGACAACTTGGATAAAAGTCAATGATGTTTATTATGACAACTCCGCAACACAGCAGCAGTAAAAGAAAACGTAAAAGTCAGCAAATAATAAATACAGTTCCTGGGTACTACAGGATGGCAGGAGCCACAGGGCACTGGTAGTGTGAGATAGTTCTTATGATCTTCTAGATGGAAAGTCCTTACCAGGCCCGACTGTAGCAATGGAGATAACCCAGGATTGTGCCAGCTGGTGTTCCAGGAAAAGCTGGGTTGCTGAAGGTAAAACAGCTGCTGTGGATACTGGCTGGAACCAGACTGTTGTTAGCACGGAGTGGATACTGGCTGGAACCAGTTAAATAATAAATGAACTTGGGAGCGATGAAATATGAACTGAAATGTAGAACTTGAGAGCGGAGAAATAATAATACCGGTGGAGAGTGGTAAAGTGTAGAAAGGACACCGGCCCTTTAAGGGAAGCTGTACTCTGCTGGAAGCTGAGCTGGAAGCAGGTAATGTTGTAGCTGGAAACAGATGAATCCACAATGGATTGGAGAGTCAGGCTACACCGCAGGTGGAATGCTGGTGCGGGTCTCTATGGTGGAAGTCTTGAGACAGGAGCTGGAACCTGGAAGACAATCACAGGAGAGAGACAAACAGGAACTAGGTTTGATAACCAAAGCACTGACGCCTTCCTTGCTCAGGCACAGTGTATTTATACCTGCAGCAAGGAAGGGATTGGCTAGGCAATTATGCAGATTAACAATACTGACAACAGATTGGAGGAAATGATCAGCTGACAGAATCCAAGATGGCTGCGCCCATGCAGACACTTGGAGGGAAGTTTGGTTTGTAATCCATGTGGTAATGAAAACAGTAATGGCGGCGCCGGCCACTGGAGACAGGAGACGCCAGGCTGACAAGTGCACATCCAACCACGCGGACACAGCGGAGGCCGCGGCTGACGTAATCGCCACTCTGACACTCTGCAAGCAGAGGCTCAGGGACGGCGGCGGAGGCCGCGGGAGACGCCATGCCAGATGTAATAAGGCGTTACTGTGACAGCGTCTCAGAGAGACAGGAGAGGATGCAGGAATGTGAACATTAGGATAACAGATGGGATCCGGTCCTGGAGCGCTGAGCCAGCCTTAGGAGGCATCTGATGGGTAAGAAATGGCGTCCAGATACCCGGATCGTGACATGCTGGAAGGAGCACCCGCAGTCCAGTTCCTGATAGTCAGATTGAAAATGTCAGTGTTGAAGTACACCAGGATGAGGAGGATATGGGTGTTGCTGGCGCTGGGGAGGAAATTGACAAGGAGGATTCTGATGGTGAGGTGGTTTGTTTAAGTCAGGCACCCGGGGAGACACCTGTTGTCCGTGGGAGGAATAGGGCCGTTGACATGCCTGGTGAAAATACCAAAAAAATCAGCTCTTCGGTGTGGAAGTATTTCACCAGAAATGCGGACAACATTTGTCAAGCCGTGTGTTGCCTTTGTCAAGCTGTAATAAGTAGGGGTAAGGACGTTAACCACCTCGGAACATCCTCCCTTATACGTCACCTGCTGCGCATTCATAATAAGTCAGTGACAAGTTCAAAAACTTTGGGTGACAGCGGAAGCAGTCCACTGACCAGTAAATCCCTTCCTCTTGTAACCAAGCTCACGCAAACCACCCCACCACCAACTCCCTCAGTGTCAATTTCCTCCTTCCCCAGGAATGCCAATAGTCCTGCAGGCCATGTCACTGGCAATTCTGACGAGTCCTCTCCTGCCTGGGATTCCTCCGATGCATCCTTGCGTGTAACGCCTACTGCTGCTGGCGCTGCTGTTGTTGCTGCTGGGAGTCGATGGTCATCCCAGAGGGGAAGTCGGAAGACCACTTGTACTACTTCCAGTAAGCAATTGACTGTCCAACAGTCCTTTGCGAGGAAGATGAAATATCACAGCAGTCATCCTGCTGCAAAGCGGATAACTGAGGCCTTGGCATCCTGGGTGGTGAGAAACGTGGTTCCAGTATCCATCATTACTGCAGAGCCAACTAGAGACTTGTTGGAGGTACTGTGTCCCCGGTACCAAATACCATCTAGGTTCCATTTCTCTAGGCAGGCGATACCGAAAATGTACACAGACCTCACAAAAAGAGTCACCAGTGTCCTAAAAAATGCAGCTGTACCCAATGTCCACTTAACCACGGACATGTGGACAAGTGGAGCAGGGCAGGGTCAGGACTATATGACTGTGACAGCCCACTGGGTAGATGTAAGGACTCCCGCCGCAAGAACAGCAGCGGCGGCACCAGTAGCAGCATCTCGCAAACGACAAATCGTTCCTAGGCAGGCTACGCTTTGTATCACCGGTTTCCAGAATACGCACACAGCTGAAAACCTCTTACGGCAACTGAGGAAGATCATCGCGGAATGGCTTACCCCAATTGGACTCTCCTGTGGATTTGTGGCATCGGACAACGCCAGCAATATTGTGTGTGCATTAAATATGGGCAAATTCCAGCACGTCCCATGTTTTGCACATACCTTGAATTTGGTGGTGCAGAATTTTAAAAAAAACGACAGGGGCGTGCAAGAGATGCTGTCGGTGGCCAGAAGAATTGCGGGACACTTTCGGCGTACAGGCACCACGTACAGAAGACTGGAGCACCACCAAAAACTACTGAACCTGCCCTGCCATCATCTGAAGCAAGAAGTGGTAACGAGGTGGAATTCAACCCTCTATATGCTTCAGAGGTTGGAGTAGCAGCAAAAGGCCATTCAAGCCTATACAATTGAGCACGATATAGGAGGTGGAATGCACCTGTCTCAAGTGCAGTGGAGAATGATTTCAACGTTGTGCAAGGTTCTGATGCCCTTTGAACTTGCCACACGTGAAGTCAGTTCAGACACTGCCAGCCTGAGTCAGGTCATTCCCCTCATCAGGCTTTTGCAGAAGAAGCTGGAGACATTGAAGGAGGAGCTAACACGGAGCGATTCCGCTAGGCATGTGGGACTTGTGGATGGAGCCCTTAATTCGCTTAACAAGGATTCACGGGTGGTCAATCTGTTGAAATCAGAGCACTACATTTTGGCCACCGTGCTCGATCCTAGATTTAAAGCCTACCTTGGATCTCTCTTTCCGGCAGACACAAGTCTGCTGGGGTTGAAAGACCTGCTGGTGAGAAAATTGTCAAGTCAAGCGGAACGCGACCTGTCAACATCTCCTCCTTCACATTCTCCCGCAACTGGGGGTGCGAGGAAAAGGCTCAGAATTCCGAGCCCACCCGCTGGCGGTGATGCAGGGCAGTCTGGAGCGACTGCTGATGCTGACATCTGGTCCGGACTGAAGGACCTGACAACGATTACGGACATGTCGTCTACTGTCACTGCATATGATTCTCTCCCCATTGAAAGAATGGTGGAGGATTATATGAGTGACCGCATCCAAGTAGGCACGTCAGACAGTCCGTACTTATACTGGCAGGAAAAAGAGGCAATTTGGAGGCCCTTGCACAAACTGGCTTTATTCTACCTAAGTTGCCCTCCCACAAGTGTGTACTCCGAAAGAGTGTTTAGTGCCGCCGCTCACCTTGTCAGCAATCGGCGTACGAGGTTACATCCAGAAAATGTGGAGAAGATGATGTTCATTAAAATGAATTATAATCAATTCCTCCGTGGAGACATTGACCAGCAGCAATTGCCTCCACAAAGTACACAGGGAGCTGAGATGGTGGATTCCAGTGGGGACGAATTGATAATCTGTGAGGAGGGGGATGTACACGGTGATATATCGGAGGATGATGATGAGGTGGACATCTTGCCTCTGTAGAGCCAGTTTGTGCAAGGAAAGATTAATTGCTTCTTTTTTGGTGGGGGTCCAAACCAACCCGTCATTTCAGTCACAGTCGTGTGGCAGACCCTGTCACTGAAATGATGGGTTGGTTAAAGTAAACATAAGGGTGGGTGGGAGGGCCCAAGGACAATTCCATCTTGCACCTCTTTTTTCTTTAATTTTTCTTTGCGTCATGTGCTGTTTGGGGAGGGTTTTTTGGAAGGGACATCCTGCGTGACACTGCAGTGCCACTCCTAGATGGGCCCGGTGTTTGTGTCGGCCACTAGGGTCGCTTATCTTACTCACACAGCTACCTCATTGCGCCTCTTTTTTTCTTTGCGTCATGTGCTGTTTGGGGAGGGTTTTTTGGAAGGGACATCCTGCGTGACACTGCAGTGACACTCCTAGATGGGCCCGGTGTTTGTGTCGGCCACTAGGGTCGCTTATCTTACTCACACAGCTACCTCATTGCGCCTCTTTTTTTCTTTGCGTCATGTGCTGTTTGGGGAGTGTTTTTTGGAAGGGCCATCCTGCGTGACACTGCAGTGACACTCCTAGATGGGCCCGGTGTTTGTGCCGGCCACTAGGGTCGCTTAGCTTAGTCATCCAGCGACCTAGGTGCAAATTTTAGGACTAAAAATAATATTGTGAGGTGTGAGGTATTCAGAATAGACTGAAAATGAGTGTAAGTTATGGTTTTTGAGGTTAATAATACTTTGGGATCAAAATGACCCCCAAATTCTATAATTTAAGCTGTTTTTTTGTGTTTTTTGAAAAAAACACCCGAATCCAAAACACACCCGAATCCGACAAAAAAAATTCGGTGAGGTTTTGCCAAAACGCGGTCGAACCCAAAACACGGCCGCGGAACCGAACCCAAAACCAAAACCCAAAACCCGAAAAATTTCCGGCGCTCATCTCTAGTATTTACCCTGCACAGAAACAATATATCCCACCCAAATCTAACTCTCTCTGCTAATGTTATATCTGCCCCCCCCCCCCTGCAGTGCACATGGTTTTGCCCAACTGCTAACAAACTTGCTGCTGCGATCAACTCAGAATTACCCCCATAGATTGTAAGCTCCACTGGGGCAGGGACTGATGTAAATGGTTAAAATATTCTCTGGAAAGCACTGCCATGTGCTATATACTGTAAATAAATAAATAGTAATAAATAAATACATTTTTAACAGAGTAAAGTTAAACCAGTGGCGTAACTACTGCCCCCGCAGTCCTCGCGGTGGCTTGGGGGCGAGGGGCTGCGGGGGCGCCACTGATTACAGCAGACTGACATGCGGACGAGCGCCCGCATGTCAGTCTGCTTTCAAAGTTTCTCCTTCCCGCCGCCGCTTGTTGGAGGGACACGGACGGCACAGCGTGTGCCTCTCCTGTGTCCCTCCTGCATCATCTCCGGCGGCCGCGGGTCTAATAGGGGGAAGTGCCGTCCGTGAGCTCTAATTGGCTCACGGACGGCACTTCCCCCTATTAGACCCGCGGCCGCCGGAGATGATGCAGCAGGAGGGACACAGGAGAGGCGATCTGTGCCCTCCTTGTCCCTCCAATAAGCGGCGGCGACGGCGGCACTGGGGGGAATATCTGGCACTGGGGGGGGGGGATGTCTGTCACTGGGGCATATATGGCACTGGGGGGGAGATGTCTGGCACTAGGGGGGATATCTGGCACTGGGGCATATATGGCACTGGGGGGGGGGATATCTGACACTGGGGGGGATATCTGGCACTGGGGCATATATGGCACTGGGGGGGAGATGTCTGGCACTAGGGGGTATATCTGGCACTGGGGCATATATGGCACTGGGGGGGGGATATCTGGCACTGGGGGGGGGGATGTCTGGCACTGGGGGGGATATCTGGCACTGGGGGGGGATGTCTGGCACTGGGGCATATATGGCACTGGGGGGGATGTCTGGCACTGGGGCATATATGGCACTGGGGGGGGATGTCTGGCACTGGGGGGGATATCTGGCACTGGGGGGGGGTGTCTGGCACTGGGGCATATATGGCACTGGGGAGGGGATGTCTGGCACTGGGGGGGATGTCTGGCACTAGGGGGGATATCTGGCACTTGGGGAATATCTGGCACTGGGGGCATATGTGGCACTGGGGGGGAATATATGGCACTGGCGGCATATCTGGCACGGGGGAATATCTGGCACTGGGGGCATATGTGGCACTGGGGGGGAATATCTGGCACTGGGGGCATATGTGGCACTGGGGGGGGTATATGTGTACCTGGCACATGGGGGGGGCTATATTTGGCACCGGGGGCATGTGAGTACCTGGCACCGTGGGGGAATATCTGGCACTGGGGTCATATGTGGCACTGGGAGCACAGCCCTAGCAACAAGGACTACCTCCTAGCAACGAGCATGACACCCAGTGCATGAAACACCTGACAACGAGCATGACACCCAGTGCATGAAACACCTGGCAACGAGCATGACACCCAGTGCATGAAACCCCTGACAACGAGAAGGTAATTGAAAAGTAATTAGAAGCCTTACTGTAGGACTTAATGTGTAATGGGCATTACGGTGTGTGGCATAATGTATCACGGACATTGCGGTGTGTGTCATAATGTGTCACAGGCATTACGGTGTATGGTATACTATATCGCGGGCATTGTGATATGTGGTATAATGTCTCAGGGTCATTGCAGTGTGTGGCATAATGTATCACGGACATTGCGGTGTGTGTCATAATGTGTCAGGCATTACGGTGTGTGGTATACTATATCACGGGCATTGTGGTATGTGGTATAATGTCTCAGGGTCATTGCAGTGTGGCATAATACATAACGGGCATTGCGGTGTGTGGCATAGGGTATAACGGGAAGGGCATTGCGGTATGTGTCACAGGCATTACAGTGTATGGTATACTATATCACGGGCATTGTGGTATAATGTCTCAAGGTCATTGCGGTGTGTGTCATAATGTGTCACAGGCATTGTATGTGCTATAATGTATCAGGGGCATTGCAGTGTGTAGCATAATGTATAACGGGCATTGCGATTCCTGTCATAATGTGTCGGGTGCATTACGGTGTGTGGCATAATGTGTCACAGGCATTACGGTGTGTGGCATAATGTGTCACAGGCATTACGGTGTGTGGCATAATGTGTCGGGGGCATTATGGTGTGTGGCATAATGTGTCATGTGCATTATTGTGTGTGGAATAATGTCTAAGGGCCATTGCAGTATGTGGCATAATGTATACTGGGCATTACTATAAGGAGGAAAAATGACAAATAATGTAAGGGGCATGAATCAGGATTATTTTTCTTTCCTGTGGTGGCTAACGTCTGGGCGTGCAGGTTGCAAAACTGGGGTATAAGGTAGTCTTTTCCTGCAATACCACGCCCCTTTATGAGAAACCACGCCCATTCCAACAAAACCACGCCCCTTTTTTGCAGCGCGCGCATATTTAGCCCTTTCTTGCTCCCAATTATGCGGCGGGTGGGGGTGGGGGGGGGGGGCGCCAAAGAATTTTTTGGCTTGGGGGAGAAAAATTTCTAGTTACGCCACTGAGTTAAACCTTACACATAAGAATCTGCTTTGGGGTGGTTTCAGCAGATGCTATGAAATTGAGGACTCTGCAACATGCAGCCATGTTTCACTTGTTTTTCATTTAATTCTTATTTTTATTCTAAAACACTGCTTGATCAACCCTTGATGTTTTAAATAAGCACAAGTATAATGGCATATCAGGTCTGATATTATATATGCGTCGCATTTCTATATTTCATTGTTTTTATTACTCCTGATTGGTGCAGAAGGTATGTTGTGGATGTATACAAGTCAGGTAATGTTATGGGGAAAAGAAGCTTTTGTCTATTTCTCTGCCCTCATTCCCTTCTCACATCATGACATACTTGCCTACTCTCCCGGAAGCTGCTCCCGTTTTTTGGGGTAGCCCCCCACACCCCCGGAAGAGTAGGCAGGTCTCCTGCATCCTGCTCACACCCTAGTGATGCGGGCAGGATGGATACATACTCTTCCGTATTTGCGGGTCCGTGGGGAGAGGTTCAAATGACGCGAATCGCCCCCTTCCCACAGACCCGCAAATTGCAGGATTTTCCAGATGTGGGGTGGTGCTTGATGATGTCACAAACCCGCCCCCGCCCCCCGAAGTTTCCTGCACCGTCTCCTCTTTGGGCTTCTCCCAGAGAGGAGAATTAGAAAGTAGGTAAGTATGCATCATGACGACTACCTTTGTCATATGCAGCCTGGTCTTTGTTTGCAAAACTCAAGAAGAGAGTCACTACCGTCTACAGCAGGGGTATTTAAAATGCGGACCTCCAGCTGCTGTGGAACTACACATCCCAGCATGCACTGCCACAGCTTTGCTGTTAGGACATGCTAAAACTATGGTATGGCATGCTGGCATGTGTAGTTCTGCAGCAGCTGGAGGGCTGCTTGTTGAATTCTCCTGTTCTACATGATCAGTACAGTTATCACCTGAAATATTCTGTGCAGCTGAGTGGTTAAATGTTATTTTAGAATCACTCAAAACAGGTAGACACCAGTGGCAATATTTTACCTATGTACTGCAGGACTGCAGCACCCTCCCCAGGTAAAATCCACCACCCAGCTGCAGACACCAGTGGCAATATTTTACCTATGTACTGCAGGACTGCAGCACCCTCCCCAGGTAAAATCCACCACCCAGCTCCAGGGCCGGATTAAGCCTTAGGGGGGCCTGGGGCACTTAAGACAGGAGGGCCCTGGTGGAGGGGGAGGGTGTATATTAGATTGTGCATACCTCTCAACATGACCCATTCTGGGAGAGACAAAATGCTCTGTACCTGGACTTCCCTCATTTCATTGCTAAAAAAGGTATTTCAGCAAAAATGATTACAATCATGATTAAGAGGGAAGTCCAGATAGAGAGCATTTTGTCTCTCCTGGAATGGAAGGTATGGATTGTCACCTATAAACCAATGGTGTATATAAGGTTTAAACTAATAGTTTAATAAGGCCTTGATTCTGTTTATATCTCCACCTAATAGAGGTACAACTATTTTACAATGATTTCCTCAAAGACAACTTAAAATACACATAGAAAAATAATATCTATAATTTATCTTGCAAAAATGCAGTAGCAGCAGCCTTTGTGCTATTTAAACACTGGGACAGGACTCAGGAGGATGCTCTGTGTATCTCTGTGTAATTAGATAACAGGTTACACAGGACCCTGACACCCAGGTGGGAGAAGGAGAAGCTGGGATCTCTGGGTCACTTACAGCTCTCTCCCCTCTGCTATCTCTCCTCTGTTCAGGAAGCTCCATCGGTATCTCATGAAACCTGATACTCCTGTGTCTCTGCCTGCAATGCATACTGTCCTGCTCACATCCTGGCAGCCTGGTTCTGCCGCTGCTCAAGAGGGAGAGCTATGTCAGTGTGCTCTGGCTGGGGGGCCCCTTGACAGAGGGGGCCCGGGGTACAGTATGCCCTGCATCCCCCCCTTAATCTGGCTATGCCCAGCTCACTGTCAGGGAAGCCAGATGCAGCCTGCATTGCAGCGGCAGCCCTCCTCCTGCAGAAAGGTAGGACCAGCCGCTGGTAGACACAGATGAGTAAGATAATACCTGTTTCAGTCATAAGCCAAAAACCCTTGTTTTTTGCAGTGAACGTGCATAACCACAGGTCCGGCTTATGTCTGAAAGTGTATACCCAGGTTGACAGTCCTGGAACCTGTGACCCTGCTCCTGTTTGAAAGGTATGTCTCAGGTCTTGTGTTAACAGGGACAGAAAGCCCTTGCTTCCACCTGTGCTCAGTGTCCTGGGTCCAAGCCGTATTAAATCTAGGGTTTTAGGTCTAAAAGGGGTATAATAAGAATAATAAAAATGTACTTAGACCCTAGTGAAAGACATACTCAGGTCCTGATAATAATATTGGGGAACTCCCATCTAGAAAATATACTACTGATTTGTTTGGTTAGAACAATGGTCCAGGAAACAATGATCGCTCCCACTTTCATGTACTGTATATAGGGCGGCATTTCAGATTTCACCCAGAAATGCAGACAACCTCCCCCTCTCCAACTTTATGATCTAATTGCTCACTGATCTATTGGAACTTGTGCCAGGCGTCCAGTTCATAAGATGGACATGGACTCTATCATTTTGCCAAGTAGCAGTACCTCTGAAAATGTATGTGCCTTTTAGATATGAATATGTGTGTGAATTAAATCACTTAAAACAGCTACAAGAAACAGAAGGAAAAAAATAATCTTTGCAAGAAAACAAAGAGGAAAACAAAGAGTACAGACAGATGGCAAATTACTGAATGTAAATTCTTCTCTTGTCCAGATGTTTCTCTTGTAGAATTTCTGCAATTTAGAATATTCTCATCATCATTATCCAATGTTTAAAAATGTTTTCTGCTTTGTAATTCTGTTCAGATCTATAAAGGGTCCACTATGACCAGTGACACAGTCTTCCAATCATGTAATGTAAAGGGCAGTAGTTGCTCTTTACATTACATGATTAGATGTGTAGTTATAGACAGAGATATGTCACTGTACATGGCTACTGCTGCTGCTTTTTTCTCCCAATGTATTATGTGTTTTCTAATATTTTGTCCCACTTTCTCCTTTGCTGATGGTAAGCAGGGTCAGGCTGGCAGTGGAGGTAGGGAACATGTATTTGTCTGCATGTGTAAGCTTTGTTGGTTTTCCACCTGTTCTCACCACACAGAGGGGGTTATACACTACAGATGTGGTTGGAGTTGCTATCACTCCTGCTTCTGCTGTATCAGTGGCAAATGCAGGATCTCTAGAGTGGGGTTCTGCGGAACATTAGAGCAAGTGCAGAAGTCTGGGGGAGCGATAGAAGAAACTAGTAAGGATCCTGGACATTAATGTAAACATTGGTCTTTTTATACACTGATTCTGTATGGAAAACAGCACTAATATTTGACACGATAGATTGTCTTTAGTGTAGGCTGTATCAAACATTTAAATAATATAAATAAGTGGTAAGGAAAAAGTTAAACATACTATCTCCTATATAATAGCCCAGATCTGTGACTCTGTGCCTGTGTGTATAACGCTGGGCGTGGCTAGGACCTTTCATTGGGTTAGCAGCAGGTCTATCACACCCAGCCCACAGCTGATCGGCTGAGAAACGCCCTCCCACACAGGTTACATCCAATGGGAGGTTCTGTCCTTTGGCTGCTGTGTGTTCACAGAGCAGGATTAACAATTGGGCTGATGGAGCTGCAGCTCCAGGTCCACACCCCAAAATAGGCCCACTGCATCTGCAGCAACATACCCTCCAACAATTTACACATAAAAATTGGTACAAATTTGAAAAGGGGGCGTGGCCAGGGGTACAGTGGCGTGGCCACGCCCCTTTTCCTATACTTTCAATGGAAGTTTGGAGAGCCAAAAATCAGTACAGACCATAAAAATAGGTCCTGTACCTGCCAAAAAGGTACAACTGGAGGGTATGCCACTGGATCTGCAGCAAGTCTCTGTGCTGTAGATAGGGAAAAAAAATCCTTTTACTGTAGTGTCCTATGTCCTGCTGCCACTCCCTAGCTGCGGCGCAGGTGAAACAAAAGCTGCTGCGGCCACCGACATAGATGTGTATGAAAATGGTGCAGCGGAAGGCTTTCATAGCCCTCCCTGCGCCACATACTCTCTGAGCACCAGAGCCTCCTCTGTGTGTGATGTCACAGAAGTGCCTCCCCGCCACAGCCACGCCCAGATCCCCTGACTCCACAACACAGCACCTGGGCTGCCGGCCTGGAAGTCCCGAAATGGCTAATGTAACGTATGGAGTGGGTGATATCACGGAGGGTAATGTCTGGATGCTGAATCAATGTAAAAGGTGACTGTGCTGTGCAGTGCAGAGGGGGTGCAATGTCACTGACACTACACAGCACTCACCTTTTATATTGATTCAGCCAGTCAGTCAGTTCTGCCAGCCAGTCACTATTGTTAGCGCCGGTGTCCCAACGCGCCGCATTACAGGGAAGTAGACACACTAAATAAACTACAGCTCCTAGCAGCCCTTAGCGCCGAACCATTCTGGCCCTAAGGGCTGCTGGGAGCTGTAGTTTATTGAGTGCATCATCTTTCTTGTAATGCGGCACGTTGGGACACCGGCGCTAACAATAGTGACTAGCTGCTTGGCTGCTGTGCGAGTTTCTGGGAGAGCCACTGCCAAAGGGAGGACAGCAGCTTAGCTGCTTTCCGGAGGAGAAGCAGGAGAAGCATTACCTGCCCCTCCCCCACTCGCAGTACCTCCGGGCCCCAGCCACGGCACGCCCGCACCCACACCCCTCCACCACCCGTGGTGGCTATAAAAAAAAACTCCACCCGCAGCACCCCGCACATGCCCCTCCCCCACCCATGGAACCCCCACACCCGCCACCCTCCCCCACCCACGGCACCCCTGCAACTGCTCCTCCCCCACCCATGGTGGCTACGGACCCCCTCCCCCACCCGTGGCACTACCGCACCCGCGACTCCCCTGGACCACCTCCCCCATATGCGTATCCCCTGCACCCGCCACTCCCCAAACCACAGCACCTACGCCGTTGCAAGGGACTACGTCCCCTTAACCATCACACGCCTTTTGTCCATGCAATATTTAACCACTCACAAAATTATGATTGGAGGTAATACTTCATATAATAAAAATATTGCATGCCACAAGGGCGTGCAAGGTTTAAGGGGGCATAGCCCCTTACAACAGTGTGAAGAGCACCCGTAGGGTGCGATGAATCACCTAGTAATAAATAAATACACAAACATAATAGAACCATTACTGCACTTTCTAAGCACACATTCTACCACCTCATGGTAAGGCTCCTATCTGTTCTTCCTAGTAGCTACTTTCTGATCCAGTGCACTGATTGAGGACTCACATTCACACACACAGCAAACTTGGTAGAAGAAGTTGCTACCACTGGGCATGTGCAGCAGCTCTTCCCTGTCCCTTAACTGCATGATATTGCAGCAGCTCTAGTATTCGTATTATATACCATTGCTATTGTTGTCATAATTTGAGCCACTTGTCAAAAGAAGTAGGGTTTACAGGCAACTGGAAACCCCAGCTGCATTTGGCTATGGACGTATGATAATGCAGCATGAGGCATCTATTACAAGAAGCCGCCTCCTGCTGCAGTAGTGATCCGAGCTGTGTCCTAGGATGCAGAATCGGATCTCTCATGGTGCTGTGCAAACCACCTGTCATAGAGGCCAGGAAATCTCTGTCTATGATGGAGATCCCTGCCTCTTCCCACCCCCTTAAATGGCAGGGGTCATTTTAACAAACGGAGGCCGTTGCTGCCCCCTTCCTGCCCCCCAGATGGCATCAGACTGTCAATCACTGACAGTCTACTGCCGTCCTGCTACCTTCATCGCAGGGCCATTCGTGCATGCACAGAACAGGTCCTGCGCATCAATAATCTCTACTTTGCTGCATGAGACGCAGCAGCAACCGGACCTGAACAATGTCCAGAGTGAAGAGAGGAGTCTCAGAAGAGTCACCCTGTTCTGTCACTGTAGGGGCAGGGTAAGAAGTACTACAACTGGTAATATCGGGTGGCTGCATGTTCTAGAATAAGCTACAGCTACCAATGGAAGTTCACTGCAGTGATGACCGGTGAAAAGTGAAAACATCTGCTTATGTAACTGGCAGCATCTAACAACGTGTCAGTACCTGTCACCTCTTTCCTGTAACTTGCAACCACTAATAGCCACTACCATAAGTTTAAAAAAAGTTATCAACAGGAATGGGTTGTAGGGAGAAATGCAGCACTTTTACTGGAGTGGATGGTGGTGACAAGCAAGCCCAGCGCTGTTTTGTATTTCTGGACTTTTGCTTAGCTGATTTCTCTGGGTACTAAATCTGATTTTCTGATGGTATGATAGTGTGATGTTAGGTCACAGGCTGATAGTGGGGCGACTGATATACTAGTGGTACTGTAGAACTATTATACTGTTGGGACAAAGGATGGAATGTTGTGGCACTGATTTTCAGTCAGGACTCAGGTCCATGTTGTACGCGGTGGAGAGATTACTAAAGGAAATTGTACATTAGATAGTGCTTGTCTTTTGATGGTTACCAGAAATGTGAACTAATATTTTAAAGGAAAGGTTCCATCTGAACAGAGTGAATGTTACAATAAAGAAAGGTGGCGATAAGATTTATTAAAATAATGATACGTTTACATTGGGCAGTGATTATAGAGAATGCTATGGTACAGTAGGTTAAAATAAGGAAGTGGGGGGGGTAGGGAAACAATAAGTACATTGGGATCACAGGTAGCAGTCAGTGCAGTGATGGACATTTATTGGTGATGGTACGGGTACCGATTGATATCAAGCAGCTGCTGATACACAATATAGAGTAATGCGTATAAGTCGCACTTTGTATGTGCTGCCATGGTACTGTGATAGCGTAGTGAGGATTTATTCACAAAGTGAGTGACAAACAGCAAGCGCTTGTGGGAGGTAATGAGGGAGTGGTGATTCAAACGCAGACGTTTTGCAACTGTTTCGAGGGTGTATCACAGCTAGCGTCTGTAATCCTGTATGCAGTTAAAATGGCTTTGGGCGGGGGTTAAAGTGGGCCGGAATGGGGCGGAACTGCATTCTGTCAGTTATAAATACATTAATAGCAAGAGATTAAAGAAGGAGAGTATAGGCCCTTTAAAAGACAAGCTGGGAGTCTTAATCAAAAATGATAACGACAGCAGACATACTAAATGAGTTTTTTTCAACAGTGTTTACTAGAGAAGACCCAATTCAGGGACTAACACACAATCTCAATAATGAGAATAGCCCACTGATAGGTACTTATTTAAGTGAGGAGGTAGTCTGTGACCGATTAAAACATTTAAAGATTAATAAGTCACCGGGGCCCGATTGAATTCACCCACAGGTTCTAATGGAGCTTCATTCTGAACTTGCAAAACCCCTATTTATGATCTTGAAGGATTCAGTTGTATAAGGTATGGCTCCCAAAGACTGGCGTATAGCGTAAGTAGTGCCTATATTCAAAAAGGGAAGTAAAACTGAACCAGGTAATTATAGACCAGTTAGTCTTACATCCATAGTGGGGAAAGTACTGGAAGGTATTCTAAGGGATAGTATTCAGAAGTTATTTGAAGCCAATAAGGTCATAAAAAGGAATCAACATGGATTTGTGAAGGACAGATCCTGTCAAACCAACTTACTTGGTTTTTATGAAACAGTGCAAACCTCGATCAGGATAAAGAGGTAGATGTAATCTTTTTAGACTTTGCCAAAGCCTTCGACACAGTACCACACATGCGACTTATCTACAAGCTACAAGAAATAGGGTTAGGAAGCGCAATATGCACTTGGGTCAAAAATTGGTTAGATACTAGGGATCAGCGCGTTGTGGTTAATGGATCTCTTTCGAATTGGACTGAAGTGTTAAGTGGTGTGCCACAAGGCTCGGTATTAGGACCGCTATTGTTCAACATTTTCATTAACGACCTAACAGAAGGTCTAGAGAGCATGGTGTCAATTTTTGCAGATGATACCAAATTGTGTAAGGCTATAAATACAGAGGAGGATGCTGAGTCTCTTCAGAACGACTTAGTTAAATTAGAAGCATAGGCAGCCAAATGGAGAATGCGTTTCAATACAGACAAGTGTAAAGTAATGCACTGTGGTAGCAGGAACAAAAATAACACCTACATACTGAATGGGGCAAAATTAGGGTATTCTGTACTGGAAAAGGACTTAGGTGTTCTCATTAATAGCAAGCTAGGCAGCAGTACCCAAAGTAGGATTGCAGCAAAGAAGGCTAATAAGATATTAGCATGCATAAAACGGGGAATTGATGCAAGGGACGAGGATGTTATACTCCCGTTATATAAATCACTGGTGAGGCCACGCCTTGAATACTGTGTACAATTCTGGGCTCCTTACTACAAAAAGGATATCCTGGAGCTAGAAAAGGTTCAGAGGCGGGCAACCAAACTAATTAAGGGCATAGAGACGCTGGAATATGAGGAAAGGCTTGAAAGACTAGGCATGTTTTCACTGGAAAAGAGGAGACTAAGAGGGGACATGATCAACATCTACAAATATATAAGGGGACAATACACCAAGCTTGCACGGGACCTGTTTTGGATTAGATCAACATAGAGGACTCGTGGACACTCGCTCAGGTTAGCGGAGAGGAGATTCCGCACAATACGTCGTAAAGGCTTTTTCACGGTAAGGACAGTACGTATATGGAATTCCCTGCCTGAGGGAGTTGTAATGTCGGACTCTGTCAACACCTTTAAGAATGGGTTAGATAAATTCCTAATGGATAAGGATATTCAGGGTTATGGTGCATAGACACGCACTATAGTTACTCTAAAAAGGGATATAAAGCAACGGCAGACTTCAGCATCAGTCAAATTTTTTTAATTTATTCCTATAATTTTTTATTATATAAAATAACCCTGCATAGGAGACCACAAATAGGTTGAACTCGATGGAAAATTGTCTTTTTTTAACCTTAGATACTATATAACTATGTAACTATATTTGGACGGCCTCCGCCAGCCCATCTTACCTGGCCATGGAACTTTGTACAGGCACTTCTGCCTGCTTAGTCCCACTGTCCCTGAAGTATGCTGTACTGCGCTGCACCATATCTCCCACATTGACAAAAGGGGCGGGCGGTGATAGACACCCCAGCCAGTCCCTCTCTGAAGCAGCGGGACTGAGATGGCGGGGACGCACGGAGTGTGGTGCCATGCAAAGAGGAGCTGCACTGCAGGCGGTGAGTAAGAATGGGGAAGGCATGCTGGATGGGGAGGAGGAGTGGCGGCAGCAAATGGAGAAAGACACGCAGGATGAGGGGGCCACATAAAAGAAGGCACACTGGAGGAGAGGAGGGTGGGGACACATGAAAGAAGGCATATACCTGATGAGAGGGGGGTGGGGGGTGTGAAAGAAGGCAAGGCACGCTGGATGAGAGGAGGGGGCTGCATGAAAGAAGGCATGGCATGCTGGATGAGAGGAGGGGGCCGCATGAAAGAAGGCATGGCATGCTGGATGAGAATAGAGGGGCCACATGAAGGAAGGCATGCTGGATGGGGCAGGGGGGGGCACAACAAGGAAGGCATGTCTGATGAGAAGAGGGGGGACACATGAAGGAGGACTTTGTGGATAAGGGGGCACATGAAGGCAGGCACGCAGGATGGTCATTCACATTAGGGAAGACATGATGGATGAAGGTGTGGCACAAGAGGGTAGACACGCTATATGAGAGAGGGCATATGAAGGAAGATAAACTGGGGGGACACATTCGGGAAGGCACACTGCATGCAGTATACACATAAGGGATAAGCGATGTCAGGGGGAGAGCTGTGTGAGGGATAAGATGTGTCAGGGGGGAGAGCTATATGAGGGATAAGTGGTTTCAGGGAGGAGAGCTATATGAGGGATTAGTGGTTTCGGAGGAGAGCTGTGTGAGGGATATTCGGTGTCAGGGGGAGAGCTGTGTGAGGGATCAGCGGTGTCAGGGGGGAGAGCTGTGTGAGGGATAAGCGGTGTTAGTGGGGAGAGCTATGTGAGGGATAAGCGGTGTCAGGGGGAGAGCTGTGTGAGGGATCAGCGGTTTCAGGGGGGAGAGCTGTGTGAGGGATAAGTGGTGTCGAGGAGAGCTGTGTGAGGGATAAGCGGTGTCAGGGAGGAGAGCTGTGTGAGGGATAAGCAGTATCAAGGGGGAGAGCTGTGTGAGGGATACGCAGTTTCAGAGGGGAGAGCTGTGTGAGGGATACGCAGTGTCAGGGGGAGAACTGTGTGAGGGATAAGTGGTGTCAGGGGGAGAGCTGAGTGAGGCACATGAAAGAAGGCATATACCTGATGAGAGGGGGGTGGGGGGTGTGAAAGAAGGCATGGCACACTGGATGAGAGGAGGGGGGCCGCATGAAGGAAGGCAAGGCACGCTGGATGAGAGGAGGGGGCCGCATGAAAGAAGGCATGGCATGCTGGATGAGAGGAGGGGGCCGCATGAAAGAAGGCATGGCATGCTGGATGAGAATAGAGGGGCCACATAAAGGAAGGCATGCTGGATGGGGCGGGGGGGGAGGCACAACAAGGAAGGCATGTCTGATGAGAAGAGGGGGGACACATGAAGGAGGACTTTGTGGATAAGGGGGCACATGAAGGCAGGCACGCAGGATGGTCATTCACATTAGGGAAGACATGATGGATGAAGGTGTGGCACAAGAGGGTAGACACGCTATATGAGAGAGGGCATATGAAGGAAGATAAACTGGGGGGACACATTCGGGAAGGCACACTGCATGCGGTATACACATAAGGGATAAGCGATGTCAGGGGGAGAGCTGTGTGAGGGATAAGATGTGTCAGGGGGGAGAGCTATATGAGGGATAAGTGGTTTCAGGGAGGAGAGCTATATGAGGGATAAGTGGTTTCAGAGGAGAGCTGTGTGAGGGATACATGGTGTCAGGGGGGAGAGCTGTGTGAGGGATACGCGGTGTCAGTGGGAGACCTGTGTGAGGGATATTCGGTGTCAGTGGGAGAGCTGTGTGAGGGATACGCGGTGTCAGTGGTAGAGCTGTGTGAGGGATACGCGGTGTCAGGGGGGAGAACTGTGTGAGGCATAAGTGGTGTCAGGGCGAGAGCTGTGTGAGGGATAAGCGGTGTCAGGGAGGAGAGCTGTGTGAGGGATAAGCAGTATCAGGGGGGAGAGCTGTGTGAGGGATACACGGTTTCAGAGGGGGAGAGCTGTGTGAGGGAAACGCAGTGTCAGGGGGAGAACTGTGTGAGGGATAAGTGGTGTCAGGGGGAGAGCTGTGTGAGGGATACACGGTATCAGGGGGAGAACTGTGTGAGGGATAAGTGGTGTCCGTGGGAGAGCTGTGTGAGGGATAATCGGTGTCAGGGAGGAGAGCTGTGTGAGGGATAAGCGGTATCAGGGGGGAGAGCTGTGTGATGGATAAGTGGTTTCAGGGGGGAGAGCTGTGTGAGGAATACGCGTGTCGGGGGAGAACTGTGTGAGGGATAAGTGGTGTCAGGGGGAGAGCTGAGTGACGCACATGAAAGAAGGCATATACCTGATGAGAGGGGGGTGGGGGGTGTGAAAGAAGGCAAGGCACACTGGATGAGAGGAGGGGGGCCGCATGAAGGAAGGCAAGGCACGCTGGATGAGAGGAGGGGGCCGCATGAAAGAAGGCATGGCATGCTGGATGAGAGGAGGGGGCCGCATGAAAGAAGGCATGGCATGCTGGATGAGAATAGAGGGGCCACATGAAGGAAGGCATGCTGGATGGGGCGGGGGGGGGGGGGCACAACAAGGAAGACATGTCTGATGAGAAGAGGGGGGACACATGAAGGAGGACTTTGTGGATAAGGGGGCACATGAAGGCAGGCACGCAGGATGGTCATTCACATTAGGGAAGACATGATGGATGAAGGTGTGGCACAAGAGGGTAGACACGCTATATGAGAGAGGGCATATGAAGGAAGATAAACTGGGGGGACACATTCGGGAAGGCACACTGCATGCGGTATACACATAAGGGATACGCGATGTCAGGGGGAGAGCTGTGTGAGGGATAAGATGTGTCAGGGGGGAGAGCTATATGAGGGATAAGTGGTTTCAGGGAGGAGAGCTATATGAGGGATAAGTGGTTTCAGAGGAGAGCTGTGTGAGGGATACATGGTGTCAGGGGGGAGAGCTGTGTGAGGGATACGCGGTGTCAGTGGGAGACCTGTGTGAGGGATATTCGGTGTCAGTGGGAGAGCTGTGTGAGGGATACGCGGTGTCAGTGGTAGAGCTGTGTGAGGGATACGCGGTGTCAGGGGGGAGAACTGTGTGAGGCATAAGTGGTGTCAGGGCGAGAGCTGTGTGAGGGATAAGCGGTGTCAGGGAGGAGAGCTGTGTGAGGGATAAGCAGTATCAGGGGGGAGAGCTGTGTGAGGGATACACGGTTTCAGAGGGGGAGAGCTGTGTGAGGGAAACGCAGTGTCAGGGGGAGAACTGTGTGAGGGATAAGTGGTGTCAGGGGGAGAGCTGTGTGAGGGATACACGGTATCAGGGGGGAGAACTGTGTGAGGGATAAGTGGTGTCCGTGGGAGAGCTGTGTGAGGGATAATCGGTGTCAGGGAGGAGAGCTGTGTGAGGGATAAGCGGTATCAGGGGGGAGAGCTGTGTGATGGATAAGTGGTTTCAGGGGGGAGAGCTGTGTGAGGAATACGCGTGTCGGGGGAGAACTGTGTGAGGGATAAGTGGTGTCAGGGGGAGAGCTGAGTGACGCACATGAAAGAAGGCATATACCTGATGAGAGGGGGGTGGGGGGTGTGAAAGAAGGCAAGGCACACTGGATGAGAGGAGGGGGGCCGCATGAAGGAAGGCAAGGCACGCTGGATGAGAGGAGGGGGCCGCATGAAAGAAGGCATGGCATGCTGGATGAGAGGAGGGGGCCGCATGAAAGAAGGCATGGCATGCTGGATGAGAATAGAGGGGCCACATGAAGGAAGGCATGCTGGATGGGGCGGGGGGGGGGCACAACAAGGAAGACATGTCTGATGAGAAGAGGGGGGACACATGAAGGAGGACTTTGTGGATAAGGGGGCACATGAAGGCAGGCACGCAGGATGGTCATTCACATTAGGGTAGACATGATGGATGAAGGTGTGGCACAAGAGGGTAGACACGCTATATGAGAGAGGGCATATGAAGGAAGATAAACTTGGGGGACACATTCAGGAAGGCACACTGCATGCGGTATACACATAAGGGATAAGCGATGACAGGGGGAGAGCTGTGTGAGGGATAAGATGTGTCAGGGGGGAGAGCTATATGAGGGATAAGTGGTGTCAGGGGGAGAGCTGTGTGAGGGATAAGCGGTGTCAGGGAGGAGAGCTGTGTGAGGGATAAGCAGTATCAGGGGGGAGAACTGTGTGAGGCATAAGTGGTGTCAGGGGGAGAGCTGTGTGAGGGATAAGCGGTGTCAGGGAGGAGAGCTGTGTGAGGGATAAGCAGTATCAGGGGGGAGAGCTGTGTGAGGGATACACGGTTTCATAGGGGGAGAGCTGTGTGAGGGAAACGCAGTGTCAGGGGGAGAACTGTGTGAGGGATAAGCGGTGTCAGGGGGAGAGCTGTGTGAGGGATACACGGTATCAGGGGGGAGAACTGTGTGAGGGATAAGTGGTGTCCGTGGGAGAGCTGTGTGAGGGATAATCGGTGTCAGGGAGGAGAGCTGTGTGAGGGATAAGCGGTATCAGGGGGGAGAGCTGTGTGACGGATAAGTGGTTTCAGGGGGAGAGCTGTGTGAGGGATACGCGGTGTCGGGGGAGAACTGTGTGAGGGATAAGTGGTGTCAGGGGGAGAGCTGAGTGAGGCACATGAAAGAAGGCATATACCTGATGAGAGGGGGGTGGGGGGTGTGAAAGAAGGCAAGGCACACTGGATGAGAGGAGGGGGGCCGCATGAAGGAAGGCAAGGCACGCTGGATGAGAGGAGGGGGCCGCATGAAAGAAGGCATGGCATGCTGGATGAGAGGAGGGGGCCGCATGAAAGAAGGCATGGCATGCTGGATGAGAATAGAGGGGCCACATGAAGGAAGGCATGCTGGATGGGGCGGGGGCACAACAAGGAAGACATGTCTGATGAGAAGAGGGGGGACACATGAAGGAGGACTTTGTGGATAAGGGGGCACATGAAGGCAGGCACGCAGGATGGTCATTCACATTAGGGTAGACATGATGGATGAAGGTGTGGCACAAGAGGGTAGACACGCTATATGAGAGAGGGCATATGAAGGAAGATAAACTTGGGGGACACATTCGGGAAGGCACACTGCATGCGGTATACACATAAGGGATAAGCGATGACAGGGGGAGAGCTGTGTGAGGGATAAGATGTGTCAGGGGGAGAGCTATATGAGGGATAAGTGGTGTCAGGGGGAGAGCTGTGTGAGGGATAAGCGGTGTCAGGGAGGAGAGCTGTGTGAGGGATAAGCAGTATCAGGGGGGAGAACTGTGTGAGGCATAAGTGGTGTCAGGGGGAGAGCTGTGTGAGGGATAAGCGGTGTCAGGGAGGAGAGCTGTGTGAGGGATAAGCAGTATCAGGGGGGAGAGCTGTGTGAGGGATACACGGTTTCATAGGGGGAGAGCTGTGTGAGGGAAACGCAGTGTCAGGGGGAGAACTGTGTGAGGGATAAGCGGTGTCAGGGGGAGAGCTGTGTGAGGGATACACGGTATCAGGGGGGAGAACTGTGTGAGGGATAAGTGGTGTCCGTGGGAGAGCTGTGTGAGGGATAATCGGTGTCAGGGAGGAGAGCTGTGTGAGGGATAAGCGGTATCAGGGGGGAGAGCTGTGTGACGGATAAGTGGTTTCAGGGGGAGAGCTGTGTGAGGGATACGCGGTGTCGGGGGAGAACTGTGTGAGGGATAAGTGGTGTCAGGGGGAGAGCTGAGTGAGGCACATGAAAGAAGGCATATACCTGATGAGAGGGGGGTGGGGGGTGTGAAAGAAGGCAAGGCACACTGGATGAGAGGAGGGGGGCCGCATGAAGGAAGGCAAGGCACGCTGGATGAGAGGAGGGGGCCGCATGAAAGAAGGCATGGCATGCTGGATGAGAGGAGGGGGCCGCATGAAAGAAGGCATGGCATGCTGGATGAGAATAGAGGGGCCACATGAAGGAAGGCATGCTGGATGGGGCGGGGGCACAACAAGGAAGACATGTCTGATGAGAAGAGGGGGGACACATGAAGGAGGACTTTGTGGATAAGGGGGCACATGAAGGCAGGCACGCAGGATGGTCATTCACATTAGGGTTAACATGATGGATGAAGGTGTGGCACAAGAGGGTAGACACGCTATATGAGAGAGGGCATATGAAGGAAGATAAACTTGGGGGACACATTCGGGAAGGCACACTGCATGCGGTATACACATAAAGGATAAGCGATGACAGGGGGAGAGCTGTGTGAGGGATAAGATGTGTCAGGGGGGAGAGCTATATGAGGGATAAGTGGTTTCAGGGAGGAGAGCTATATGAGGGATAAGTGGTTTCAGAGGAGAGCTGTGTGAGGGATATTCGGTGTCAGGGGGAGAGCTGTGTGAGGGATCAGCGGTTTCAGGGGGGAGAGCTGTGTGAGGGATAAGCGGTGTTAGTGGGGAGAGCTATGTGAGGGATATTCGGTGTCAGGGGGAGAGCTGTGTGAGGGATCAGCGGTTTCAGGGGGGAGAGCTGTGTGAGGGATAAGCGGTGTTAGTGGGGAGAGCTGTGTGAGGGATAAGTGGTGTCAGGGGGGAAAGCTGTGTGAGGGATAAGCGGTGTCAGGGGGGAGAGCTGTGTGAGGGATACGCAGTATCAGGGGAGAGCTGTGGGAGGGATACACTGTATCAGGGGGGAGAGCTGTGTGAGGGATACGCGGTGTCAGTGGGAGAGCTGTATGAGGGATATTCGGTGTCAGTGGGAGAGCTGTGTGAAAGATACGCGGTGTCAGTGGGAGAGCTGTGTGAGGGATATGCGGTGTCAGGGGGGAGAACTGTGTGAGGGATAAGTGGTGTCAGAGGGAGAGCTGTGTGAGGGATAAGCGGTGTCAGGGAGGAGAGCTGTGTAAGGGATAAGCAGTATCAGGGGGGAGAGCTATGTGAGGGATACGCAGTTTCAGTGAGGGAGAGCTGTGTGAGGGATACGCAGTGTCAGGGGGAGAACTGTGTGAGGGATAAGTGGTGTCAGGGGGAGAGCTGTGTGAGGGTGATAAAGCTAAATATTTATCTTATAACATTCACTATAAATGGGTAAGAGACTCAGTACGCAATTGGCGTATGGGGTACCGTAAGGGTACGTACTTAGCGTAGCAGACGCTTATCCGTGGTCGAGACGCACATGCGACACGCTCGCTCACAGCTTAATGCTTGGTGACGAGCACGCTATAGGCGGCCAACTACCGTAATGCTACGCTACTAGCGTAGCGTACGCTCGTGACCACGAGGGGAACACAAGCGGCGCAGACGCTCACGGGATGACACTCAGTAAACCTTGTATGCAACACAGTGAAAGATTGAGTTTGTACTGTAAACCTTACTACTGAAATACTGTAGCGATATAACGCTGCTTAACCTTGTTAATACTGAAGCTGCTTGAGCGATTGAGACGCTCCGATTACCCTCTGCAATGTAATAAACACACAATACCTTGCTAAGGTTCCAACACCTTTACTAACAATATCTAGCTATGTAAAAAAGGAAAAACAGTTAACAGTTCATACACTACAGGCTAACATCAATATCTAAGCAGAATAACTACACATAAATATACAATAGCGGCACAATCGCAAACAATAACATACAATGAGAGAGAGAGAGATCGTGGCAGAATACAGTCAGAGATTTAGAATGGTCACAGAGAATAACTTACACACACTGGGGAATGATCGCAGCGCAGTCCTGGTACCAGCTCCGAGTTAGTCAAGATGAAAACCGTTTGTGGAGAGAAGACTGAGCTGGCCAGGCTGGCTGTCCTTATATACACTGCGTACAGTATACTACAAAGGGACCTACAATCTCATTGTTCATTGGACACAGGAATGTCTCCTCGCATCATAACAAAAGGTCATAGGTTAGTTTGAACAGGTGGGCTGTGACTATATCAAACTGCTCAGGTGGGAGGGAATCTAAGAATTCCAGCCGCATGGATAATGAACCGCAAATATAGTAAATGTCCAGAAACTACTAATAGACATAACTATACGCAGGAGCGATTAATCTTTACCTAACCAGCACCGGATTGTTTCTAATAAAATGTTCTTTAGTTAGGTACCAAACACAACTGCTCAAACCCTGTCTGACCCTTCGTACCATGCAAAGAGGAATTCCTCTGTCCAGCAACCAGTTACATTAAACAAACTTACTGTTATTATTAAGGGGAACATTACCTATAAAACATACTACTTGAATTTATTATTTAACGATTGAGTCGCCTGCTAGACGCACACAAACTCTACCGTAAATGCACATACCATGCGCTCGAGCGCATGGACGAGGAGGCGCCATCACGCAGCTGCGAGTATCCGCACGCACGGGAGAGAATGTGCACGTGCAGCGGGCAAGCGCATGAGGTGAAAATATGGCAACGTGTAGCATGATATTTTTCTGACTTTGACAGTCCACCCTTTGGCAGTCATCAATAACTGCCACTTCCTAAAACAGTTCAAAAAGAAAAATATATGTCATAATGTAAATACAATTTTATGATGGGGTAAAGGGAGGAGAGGAGCAGGTGGGAAAAAGGTATGACCTAGTGAGATAGTAGAAGCATGTGTATATGAATCCATGTTTGAGGGGTCATGTATCATCGTGCCGTACGTGTTTTAAATCAAGCTTCGAGGTATTGCTAAGTATACATTTGAATCCTTCTTATCCCGTATTACGGGTCTGTGGATGGGCTGTCAAACTTTACCGAGCTCTTTTCGGCTTTTGGTTGCAACAAATGGGGGAGCACATTTAGTTGATGATACATGAATGGGGGGGATATGTGAGTGCTGATATCTGTATCTATATTCCCTATCGACTATGTGTGTCATTACCTGAAGGTTGTAGAGGTGAAGATAAGAAGCAATTATTATACATGCAGTCGTAAACTATGTGAGTTTAATATGCATTTGATGATTGAGGTCTTGTCTGAAGTCTTGTCTTGATGTACATGTTGTCTGATGTCTCTCGGTGCTTTTGCTATAAATAACGAGCAAAAGTTGTTCCATTGTCCATAAAGTTACAGTCTCTAAAGTATTGGGCTATCGTAAAAGTTAAAGTCACTAGGGAAATTGGGGGCTTGTAGCATAGTTCATCAATGGTCTGTATAAAAGAGGTTGTCAAATTCTTCTTCCAAGCGGATGTCTTTGTACCTTGGAGGAAAACAAAGGAGAAACGGGTGAAAGAAACGGACCGTGGAATCACATTTTCATCACAACATTGTCTCTATCGTTGGGTCATAAATCAAATTAGTTGTTGTTATTACAGTGTCTTCGCTCCTTAAACTCATCACCCTGGTATTACTTTTACACTTCGCTAAAACCTGAACGCATCTAAATATCAGGCCAACCAATATGACGACTCCTAGAATACACAAAAGAAATTTCCCTACATCCATAATAATACTTTGGGCCCATTCTCCTAAACCAGAGAACCAATTTCGTGGGTTCAACCATGACACCCAACTGGTAAGCTCATTACCCACAGCAGCGAGTGTGAGATTGTGTTTCCTTCGAAACTCCCACTTTAATTGTAGAATGTCATCCATCTTTTGGTCTATGACCTCGGCTGGGTCCTCCGTGCTGTTTGTAATGTACGTGCAGCACTTTATTCCATATTGAGTTGCTAGGGTAACACAATACCCGCCTGTCACAGCTGTGAGGTAATTGAGAATCATCCTATGCTGAACCAGTTCTGTTTTGTAGGCTTGTAACTCTTTCCCAGTGTACCTGAATGTGTCGTCATACATTTCGATGATATTGTCTAATAAATTTGCAAGCGCAGATATATATTTATAATTTATCACTCCTCTGGCGGTACGAGTGATATCTAATGCGAGTAGGAATTGAATCCCGGTGGATTCATGGATCAGATCAGAGGCTGAATGCTCTGTCCTCTCTATCAGGTGCCGTTTAACGACGTGCTCGTAATGAGTGTGAGTATAAGGAGCTTGGGCACTGCGGTGAATATCTTTCATTTTGTTATGGGTTACAGTCATTACTTCAGGTAGTACTTTTCCAATATAACACAGTCCCTCTGAGTTTGGGGCAAGCCACTTATACGCCTTCCTCCCGCATATGAAATATGCATCATCGGGGAGAACATATGGGACGGAGTATGACATTATCATGTTACAAATTTTCCATGTGAAATCTCCTAACCCTAACTCTCCCATCTGTTTAGTACACGTATCAGGTTGTACGATATGTGCACAGTATCCTGGTGATACTTCTCCAACTCGCATGGTCCTACTTCCTAGAGTGTACCTATACCGGAAATATTTTCCATGGTCGGCTATCTGGCGTATAAGTTCTGTGTCTATGGGCATTCTGTCGGGTCTGTATGAAAAGGTCATGGTTTGATTACTCCATGACACTTCCCAATTTCCCGGCTTTCGGGGATTGGAAATGTTAAAGCACACTAAGGACCTATCCACATGATATTGGTGGAGCTTCAAACTAGGAGGACTAGAGATATTAAACCTCTTGTCCACCGGCCTCCCACCACTTAGCTCAAGTACCTCTCCTACAGTTAAAGGGAATGGTACTAGTCCTGATTTGCTATGACCTTGAGGTACTTGAGAGCATACCCAACAGTCTGTCTGATTTAACACTTTACCCACTAAGGAGTGATAGTCACTCAATGGATGCCGGTCCATGTGGACATTAAAACTGGACTGACATTTCTTTATGCACCCATCCTCAACTATATTGTCACAATTCCTACAGATGTAGTTCTCTTCAGCTAACAATCCTTCACAATTCCTTCTATTGTCAATGCTACCAGATCGTTTTCTGATACTCGCCTTTACTCTGAGATTATGTTGCTCTTGGAAATTTACGCCTGCATCCTGGTCATCAGAACCCATTCCCGATCCTTTCTCGACCTCCATGGTACTCTCACCGAAACAGACTGCTCTGGTCAACATCATGGTCAACAGGAAAATCCGGATCACAGTCTCCTGGGGCAAGTCCATCTTAGAGAAGTAAAAGGAGAAAAATAAGAAAGGGGAAAGGAAATAGGAGGGAGGTGGGAACTGGAGAAAATAACAAATGGGAAAAAGAAATCTGGCTCGACACGCTTCCGGTCTTATTATTCTCAGTGCTCAGGTGTCGTCTCAATCCTCCCTGAACAGACACTCTAGTGATACAACCACTACCGTCTGTTCTTTATCACGGGACCTCTCTGGGTCAGTGACCTTTTTACAATGAGACGAATGGACCCAAGTCTCTCTCTCGGCAACCTTCAATGCAGTTGTGCTGGTCAATAAGACTTGATATGGTCCTTCCCATCTGTCAATAAGGCAACCTGAGCGTAGAAAATTCTGTATCATTACATAATCCCCAGGTTCAATGTCATGACAATTACTGTCTGGCAGATCAGGAATCACCAACTTTAGATTATCATTCTGATTCCTCAATTGCTTACTCATCTTAACCAATTACTTTACAGTTACTTCATTGTTACATTTCAAATCATCCTGGGGGTTAATCATAACATGAGGTTGTCGACCAAACAGAATTTCAAAAGGAGACAGATTAAGAGGGGACCTGGGAGTGGTTCTGATGCTGTATAATACGATTGGCAAAGCTTCAGGCCATAACAGTCCTGTTTCAGTCATTACCTTGCTCAATTTATTTTTAATAGTGCTGTTTACTCTTTCCACCTTCGCACTCGCCTGGGGGCGGTACGGAGTGTGCAGCTTACTATTAATTCCCATCAACTTACACATTGTTTGAAAGACTTCATCTGTAAAATGGGTACCCCTATCACTTTCAATGATTCTAGGGATACCATACCTACACACAAATCCCTGCACAATTTTCTTTGCAGTAAATACAGCGGTATTTGTGGCCGCGGGAAATGCTTCAACCCAATTTGAGAACACATCAATACAGACCAATACATATTTTATATTTCTACAAGGTGGCAATTGTATGAAATCAATTTGTATTACCTGAAAAGGGCCATCTGTCGGAGGGATATGGGATGGCTCTGTCGGTATTGCCTTTCCGATATTCTTCCTCAAGCAGGTGAGACATGTCATCGCTCTTTTACCCGCATGGGAAGAAAATCCTGGGGCGCACCAATAAGCTCTTACCAACTTACACATTCCTTCTTTGCCTAGATGAGTCAGCCCATGTGCCGCTTCCGCTAGACTTGGAAGGTATGCTCTGGGTGCCACTGGCTTACCCTGTCCATCTGTCCAGAGTCCTGAGGACTCTTGGCCATATCCTTTTGACCTCCAAACTGCCTTTTCCTGTGGGGAACACAAATTTTGCATTTCACACAATTTCTGTGTGTTTACAGTATTAAATACCATCAGTTGTGTACTGTCTGTTTGTATGGGGTTACTAGCTGCTGATTTAGCAGCTTCGTCTGCTCGGCTGTTACCAAGTGATACCGGGTCTTGGCTATATGTGTGAGCTTTACACTTGATAACAGCCACTCTGTCGGGTTCCTGTATCGCTGTTAGAAGTCTTTTGATGTGGGCTGCATGCGCTACGGGTGTGCCAGCTGCCGTCATGAAATTTCTGAGGCGTCATAGGGCCCCGAAATCATGGACTACTCCGAAGGCGTACCTAGAATCTGTGTAAATATTGGCTGATTTGCCCTTAGCCAATACGCATGCTCTGGTTAGGGCAACCAGTTCAGCAACTTGTGCTGAGTGTGGTGGGTAGCGGTTCCGCTTCTATGGTACCTTGGTCATCTACGACTGCATATCCAGTACACAAGTCTCCCGAGTCCGTCTGTCTGTGACAACTACCGTCAGTGTAGAAAGTAAAATCTACATCTTCTAGTGGGTTGTCACTGATGTCAGGCCTTGCCGTGAAATTTTGGGTCAAATATTCCATACAATCATGCGTGTCATCTCCTGTATTAAATCCTCCTTCACCATCACTCTCATCCTCCACCCTTTGTGCCTGTCCAGGCACACCTGGGAGATACGTTGCAGGATTTAATGCGCTGCATCTCCTTATGGTGATGTTTACGGGGGCCATCAATGCCAATTCCCATCTTGTAAACCGTGCTGATGAGACGTGTCTGGTTTGGGCCGAATTCAGTAAGGCTGACACTGCATGTGGTGTATGAATTGTGAGATTGTGTCCTAGCACTACATCTTCGCTTTTTGTGACTAGCAATGCTATTGCTGCAAAGCTTTGCAAGCATGTGGGGAGGGATCGCGCTACCGTGTCTAGCTGGGCGCTATAGTAGGCTACCGGCCTGCTGGCATCACCATGCTTCTGGGTTAAAACACCTGCTGCGCACCCAGCACTCTCTGTTCCGTACAGCTCAAAAGGTTTCCCATAGTCAGGCATACCTAATGCCGGTGCCTGCGTTAGGCACTGTTTAAGTCTCTCAAATGCCATCTCAGACTCGTCTGTGTGCGAAATCCGATCAGGTTTGCTTGATGAGACCATCTCCTGCAAAGGTAGGGCTAGTATGGAAAAACCTGGGATCCAGTTACGGCAATACCCACACATTCCTAAAAATGTTCTTATCTGTTGCTGGGTTTGTGGCAGGGTCATGTCACGAATTGCTTGAATTCTATCAGCGGTAAGGTGTCTCAGTCCTTGTGTTAGACAGTGTCCCAAATACTTCACACGGGTTTGGCATAATTGTAACTTGTCCTTGGAAACCTTGTGTCCTGTGTCTGAAAGATGAAACAGGAGTTGTTTCGTATCTCTCAGGGACGCTTCCAGTGAATCTGAACACAGCAGTAAATCATCCACATACTGTATCAATATTGATCCACTCTCTGGTTGGAAAGACTGTAAACAATCATGCAGGGCCTGTGAGAAAATACTTGGACTGTCTATGAAACCTTGTGGTAATCGAGTCCAAGTGTACTGAACTCCTCTGTATGAAAATGCGAATAAGTATTGACAGAGGTCAATCACAGTGAAAAATTTGGCAGTGGGAGGGATTTGCATAAGGATGACAGCTGGATTTGGCACTACGGAGAATTGACTCTCAACTATTTTGTTGATCCCTCTTAGATCCTGCACTAATCTGTAACCCCTCCCCCCACTCTTTTTAACAGAGAAGATGGGACTATTGGCAGTGCTGGACGTTCTTACCAGAATGCCCTGTTGTAGCAAGCGCTCTATTACAGGGTAAACTCCTAACTCCACCTCTGGCTTCTGAGGGTATTGTGGGATTTTTGGAGCTATCCTACCATCTTTTACTTGTACAACTACTGGGGCTACGTTTGCCATTAATCCAGTGTCTTGTCCATCCTTGGTCCAAAGTGATTCCGGTATCTGGGAAATAATTTCTTCTACCTTGGACGGACACCTATTTACAACAACAGTGTGTGACATTAATCTTGTTGGGGAGTCTAGCATATCCTGCGCTTCCTGAGTGTGGTTTTCGGGTATGTCCAAGAACACACCTTCAGGAGTACAGTATATGACGCATCCCATTTTGCACAGTAAATCTCTCCCTAGGAGATTAGTCAGAGCCGATGCAGCCAGCAGAAAAGAATGCTTGGTATGCAAAGGCCCTATCGTAATCTCTGCAGGTGTTATGCACACCAGTGCCAGCAGGAATGTACTGGTGTCTGAACGGAGAGGGATGCAAAACAAATGAACTCACAGACAGACTGGGGAATATGACATTAGATACATAGAAGGTGATAGGGTAACAAAATAAACACAAAGTGAACAGAGAAGCCCAAAGGCTAAGAAACTGGGTGTCTCCCTAGTATTAGGAATGCTCAGATGGAAAGAAGCGAGATGTTGTGATTTAATACGTAGAGAACCCGAAATGCTGTTGCTAAGGGCAACAGCAAAACCCTAAAGAGTTACCAACGGGTGTGGCAGTAAACTCCTTGGTCAGAGATGGAATAATAGACACAAGGAGAGTCTCCACAATCCTAGTCCTCACTTGCAGTGCACTGGTTCAGCTTACTGCCACTAAACTGACACCTGAACACCTTGCACAGTGAGAAAGGATTTTGTCAGGCAAGTCTGAGAATACAGCCGCAAACTTGCTAGGTTCACAGAGTAGCAAAAGAACCCCAGCAGGTTAAACGACTGACTCCAGTCTTACTGCTAGGTCTGGATTGGCAGAGTGTAATACCAAATCCCAAGGCCTATTTGCAGTAAGCAACAAACAAATACAAAGTTTACACAGTACTAGCTAGCTTTCAGGAACTGACTAACCAACAAAGATTCAGCAGCATCTGCCTAACCTGAGAAGAGGGTTTATATAGCAGGTGCTGTCCACGCCCCACTCAGACCTCACAGACTGTGAGCACAAAAACCAGCACCGGATCCCCTGCCGTGCACAGAGCCTGTAACCACTGCACAGCAAAAGACCCGAACCGGAGTATCAGCTACGCTCAGGTTACTCCGCTAGCACTTGTCTCCCGGTTGCCATGACGACGTGGCAGCACAGAGCAGGAGACCCTAACAGCAGGTTTGCTTAAAGGGTAGTGCTGTACTACTCCTGTTACTCCCATGGCTGGAATTGTTTTACCAGTGGTTCTCATGCCCACGGTCGAATTTATCACTGACTTGGCCGCCCCCGTATCTACAAGGAAATTTAGAGATTTACCAGCTACATCAATTGTGACCTCGGGTTCACTTCCAAGGCTCGCAATTAATTTCACTGGCTGCAGATTACAGGTGTGGCCCCACCCCTATGGTGCGTGGTGACCTTCCTGCATTGCGCTGGCAGCTATTACCTGTGAAGGGGGTAAATGGGAACTATCAGAGACTTGCCAGTCTCTTTTTGGGGGATACCTTTTTGTTTCCCCTGCGTGTGGCTCATAACTCCGTCTCTGCGGTCCTTGATCCCAATTTCGTGTGTCATGTCGTTGTCTAGGGGGTTGATATGATTTTTGTGCATTTTTCGATCTACAGTCTCGTGCAAAATGTCCCTCTTTATGACAGTAATAACAAGTTACCACATTTGACTTACCCACAGGGGTCAGAGATTTATACTGAGGTGGCCTTGTGGTCAGGGCCTGTATACTTACGGCCATTAACTTATCACTTTGTGACTCCCTGTGTCTGGTGATATTCCGATCATGGTCAATAGCGGCCTCTCTCAAAGTAGCCACCGACAGACCTCGCCAACATGGTTGGGTGGTCTGTACCCTCGTCCTCAATACTTCCTTTAAACCATCCATTAACACAGATACTGCTACTTCTCTATGATTCACATTTGTCTTAATGTCTTCTATGCCTGTATACTTTGCCATTTCCTGTAGTGCCCGATGAAAATAATCAGCAGCTGTTTCTCCCTCTTTTTGTTTGATGGAGAAAATTTTGTTCCATTTGGCAACAGCTGGAAAATACTCTTTTAACTGTAAATTTATTCTCTTTACATTATCTTGGTTGTACACATCCGTAAGGGGTACCTCTTCATCTAATTTACAGTCAGCTATAAATCTCGCTGAGTCGACATTGGAGGGTAAACATGCCCTCAGCAATATCTGCCAGTCTTTGTTATTGGGCTCCACAGTATTTCCTAGCTCTCTAATGTATTTCTGGCTTGCAACTAGATCTTTCTTAGGATCAGGGAATTCAGACACCATTGATCTTAATTCCATTCGGGAAAAGGGGCAGTGCATGGCGATGTGTCTGACAGGAGTGACTCCTGAAGTGTCAGTTTTCCCATTTGGCACTGCAATTACCCTAACGGGATTAAGTTCAATAACATCATTCTGAGTAGATTCTACAACATGTGGTGTAATGGTTTCAGCATAGTGTATAGTGCCGTACTTACCAGTTGATACGACCTCACCTGTCCCTCCACTAGGGGCCTTTGATACTGCTCTTACTGGTTGGGACGTGCCCACTGTTGTTTCTGCTATGGTGGCTGCTAGAGAGAGTGCCGATATTGTTGTTGGCTCATCCTCTTGGTCACAATCCTGGGGAAAGTTTAAAACCGGGTACAGCTTGCACGGGTTAATATTAGCATCAACAATCTTGGTTACATTATTCTTAACATCTATACAGTTACTAAGTGCCTGTTTATCATACACCAGTGTGCCATTCTCTGTAACCACCTTCTCTCCCGTTATGTATGGTGGTGGTGGCGCGGTGGCTATCAGTTTTCTGATAGGGTTAGATCCAGCCGCTTGGGCCAATCCTCTTTGTATTTCACCTTCCTGTTGCCATAACTGTAAATAATCATAATGTTTGATCCGTCTCTTTGCAGATTTAATGAGACATATCCTTCTCCTTAGATTTTGTAACACCTCGGGACTAAAACTGCCTACCCGTGGGAACTTTTCCCCATCATGCACAGTCATTCTTTCCCATTCATCGCACAAAACCTCTGTGTGTGAACCGTATTTCTCACACATGACATACCTTGCCGACCCGATTGGTCGGTTTACTAAGTCAACCCGAACCGAGGTTGATCGCCCCCTACCTGAACAACTGGCCCCCATCTTTGCAGGTGTTGCTTTCACTACCTCTGACCTTCAAATCAGGGTCTTCAGCGAACCCTTACAAAAACCAAGATGTCCGGGGTAGGCCGGCGACGGAAGTTTACCGAGTACCTCCACTCACTCGCCCACGTCGACCAATACGCCCATACACTGCCTTAGCGCTGGCGTACTCAACCTAGGGCCCCTGCGACCTGACCCTCTATTTACTGGAACATGTGGGTGTGATCCGAAGAGCACTTAACCCTTCCCAGTAACTATTGGTTGTTAGAGAATTCCCGAGTGACCAGCGAACCTCCCTTAAAATAAAAAAAATTACACAAATCACGTTAGAATGTACAAATAGCGTTTATGACCCCTCTACGTACGCAAATGGTACTGGGTCAAGTTACTAACTAATGCACACAATTACGTGCGGTACAATCGTTCTGCACATAAGCAACTAATCTTATGTGCGGAGCGACCAGTGGAATCGAAAATTGTGGCTGCGAATTCCTTCAGCCAGAGCTTAATGGCCTATATGGGTACCGCACCAACCCTTCCTGGTGTTGTGCTCCTTTATCTCTTTATCTATAGCGGACTTCCTAGTCTGCTGTACCTAGACCTCCTGGTCTGTCTGGACCTCCTGGTCTGTGCTACAGTAGACCTCCTGGTCTGCTATACTCTAATGCTCTTATTTTAATATGTTTAACAAGGGATGCCTCCCAAGCCACCGTGCCGTCACTTACACGTATGTACCTCACGAGAACTCGATGATTTCCTGTGGTTCCACCCCAAAATTTAGAAACTTATATATATATATATATATACACACTCTTTCACCTCATATACTCTTTACTTTCGTTTCTGCGCAGAAATCCCTTTCATTCAGTATCGCAGGCTAATCCCGAGGAGTTGCAACTAGAGAAGGATCTATTAGCTTAAAATTTAGGACACTGAGATTTGACTTGCGCTATTATCGCGTTGCCTCCTTATCGCCTAACTAAAACAATACTATCGTGTGATTTGTATCACGTGGGCGTACCCAGACGCTCCGTTGCGTAATATGCGCTCCGTGCGTCGGCCCTTGCGTTGCGTACTCTAGTCCCGCCCTTTGTTAGAGACACATGTACGCAAGCCAGGTATATCCACAGAAATACAATTAACACGTTTATATCAATGTAGATGATCTTTAACTGTAATCATCTACCGAGCACAACACAGATCTTTCCTTGTATCTTTAGGCAAAGCCGTGTGCATGTTTTACAAATTACTCCTTAACGTATTAATATTACTTTTAACTACCAATAGCAACAAATCTTTCTCAGCACGTTATCAATTGTGAAATGGCAAACAGGAAAGTGAGGTGTGAAAATACACAAATGAAAAGAAATGCAGGTGTGTGCGTGTGTTGCGTACGCAATGTGTACCAAACAGAAATAAAACAGTTTAAAAGACAATAGCGTACTGTTCTTACCTTCCGGTTTCCACCAGCACTCCTACAGCGTAGCGATGCAGACGCTTATCTAGTCAGCACTACTGTATCCCTCACCACCAATACGGATACGAAGGGATACTGCCTTCCCGCCCTTGCTGACAGATAAAGTCTGTGTTCGCTAGTGCGGATATGTGGAGGACGGACGAGCCGCCAATTGATAAAGCTAAATATTTATCTTATAACATTCACTATAAATGGGTAAGAGACTCAGTACGCAATTGGCGTATGGGGTACCGTAAGGGTACGTACTTAGCGTAGCAGACGCTTATCCGTAGTTGAGACGCACATGTGACACGCTCGCTCACAGCTTAACGCTTGGTGACGAGCACGCTATAGGCGGCCGACTACCGTAATGCTACGCTACTAGCGTAGCGTACGCTCGTGACCACGAGGGGAACACGAGCGGCACAGACGCTCACAGGATGACACTCAGTAAACCTTGTATGCAACACAGTGAAAGATTGAGTTTGTACTGTAAACCTTACTACTGAAATACTGTAGCGATATAACGCTGCTTAACCTTGTTAATACTGAAGCTGCTTGAGCGATTGAGACACTCCGGTTACCCTCTGCAATGTAATAAACACACAATAACTTGCTAAGGTTCCAACACCTTTACTAACAATATCTAGATATGTAAAAAAGGAAAAACAGTTAACAGTTCATACACTACAGGCTAACATCAATATCTAAGCAGAATAACTACACATAAATATACAATAGCGGCACAATCGCAAACAATAACATACAATGAGAGAGAGAGAGAGATCGTGGCAGAATACAGTCAGAGATTTAGAATGGTCACAGAGAATAACTTACACACACTGGGGAATGATCGCAGCGCAGTCCTGGTACCAGCTCCGAGTTAGTCAAGATGAAAACCGTTTGTGGACAGAAGACTGAGCTGGCCAGGCTGGCTGTCCTTATATACACTGCGTACAGTATACTACAAAGGGACCTACAATCTCATTGTTCATTGGACACAGGAATGTCTCCTCGCATCATAACAAAAGGTCATAGGTTAGTTTGAACAGGTGGGCTGTGACTATATCAAACTGCTCAGGTGGGAGGGAATCTCAGAATTCCCGCTGCATGGATAATGAACCGCAAATATAGTAAATGTCCAGAAACTACTAATAGACATAACTATACGCAGGAGCGATTAATCTTTACCTAACCAGCACCGGATTGTTTCTAATAAAATGTTCTTTAGTTAGGTACCAAACACAACTGCTCAAACCCTGTCTGACCCTTCGTACCATGCAAAGAGGAAATCCTCTGTCCAGCGACCAGTTACATTAAACAAACTTACTGTTATTATTAAGGGGAACATTACCTATAAAACATACTATTTGAATTTATTATTTAACGATTGAGTCGCCCGCTAGACGCACACAAACTCTACCGTAAATGCACATACCACGCGCTCGAGCGCATGGACGAGGAGGCGCCATTACGCAGCTGCGAGTATCCGCACGCACGGGAGAGAATGTGCACGTGCAGCGGGCAAGCGCATGAGGTGTATATATGGCAACGTGTAGCATGATATTTTTCCGACTTTGACAAGGGATACGCGGTATCAGGGGGGAGAACTGTGTGAGGGATAAGTGGTGTCCGTGGGAGAGCTGTGTGAGGGATAATCGGTGTCAGGGAGGAGAGCTGTGTGAGGGATAAGCAGTATCAGGGGTGAGAGCTGTGTGACGGATAAGCGGTTTCAGGGGGAGAGCTGTGTGAGGGATACGCGGTGTCGGGGGAGAACTGTGTGAGGGATAAGTGGTGTCAGGGGGAGAGCTGAGTGAGGTATACGCGGTATCAGGGGGGAGAACTGTGTGAGGGATAAGTGGTGTCAGGGGGAGAGCTGAGTGAGGTATACGCGGTATCAGGGGGGAGAACTGTGTGAGGGATAAGCGGTGTCAGGGGGAGAGCTGAGTGAGGGATCAGCGGTGTCAGGGAGTAGAGCTGTGTGAGGGATAAGTGGTATCAGGGGGGAGAGCTGTGTGAGGGATAAGCGGTTTCAGGGGGAGAGCTGTGTAAGGGATACGCGGTGTCAGGGGGGAGAGCTTTGTGAGGGATATGCGGTGTCAGGGGGAGAGCTGTGTGAGGTATAAGCAGTGTCAGGGGGAGAGCTGAGTGAGGGATAAGCGGTGTCAGAGGGGAGAGCTGTGTGAGGGATAAGCGGTTTCATTGGGAGAGCTGTGTGAGGGATAAGCGGTGTCAGGGGGAGAGCTGTGTGAGGGATATGATGTGTCAGGGGGGAGAGCTATATGAGGGATAAGTGGTTTCAGGGGGGAGAGCTGTGTGAGGGATAAGTGGTTTCAGTGGGGAGAGCTGTGTGAGGGATAAGCGGTGTTAGGGGGGAGAGCTGTGTGAGGGATAAGCGGTGTCAGGGGGAGAGCTGTGTGAGGGATACGCAGTATCAGGGGAGAGAGCTGTGTGAGGGATACGCTGTGTCAGGGGGGAGAACTGTGTGAGGGATAAGCGGTGTCAGGGGGAGAGCTGTGTGAGGGATAAGCGGTGTCAGGGGGGAGAGCTGTGTGAGGGATAAGCGGTATCAGGGGGGAGAGCTGTGTGAGGGATAAGCGGTATCAGGGGGGAGAGCTGTGTGAGGGATACGCGGTGTTGGGGGAGAGCTTTGTGAGGGATATGCGGTGTCAGGGGGAGAGCTGTGTGAGGGATAAGCGGTGTCAGGAGGAGAGCTGAGTGAGGGATAAGTGGTGCCAGAGGGGAGAGCTGTGTGAGGGATAAGCGGTTTTAGTGGGAGAGCTGTGTGAGGGATAAGCGGTGTTAGGGGAAGAGCTGCGTGAGGGATAAGCAGTGTCAGGGGGAGAGCTGTGTTAAGGATAAGATGTTTCAGGGGAGAGCTTCATGAGGGAGTGTGTGAGAGTAGCAGGGGTAAAATGGGTGGAGAAGGGGGTGAGATGGGGGAGTGAGAGGAGCAGGGGATGAGATGGGGGAGGGAGAGGAACAGGGGGTGAGATGGGGGAGTGAGTGGAGCAAGGGGTGAGATGGGGGAGTGAGAGGTACAGGGGGTGAGATGGGGGAGCGAGGCACAGGGAGTGAGAGGTGTAGGGGATAAGTAAAGGAAAGAAAGATGCAAGTGATCAGACACAAAGAAGAGTATATAGGGAGTAAGAGGGTTATCTAGGATGAAGATATGGACACATGAAGAGAGTGACTGACAAAGGAAACATAACAAAGCAGAGTGGATACATGGAAGACATAAGAGAGGCAAGGCAGATGAGTTTTACCCCACCTCTCCAGGACCACTTTAAGCTCTGGCTTTGGGTCTTACTTCCGATGGCTGTGCTGTGCGACCCTAGGGTTACTAAGATGTGCGTCCGATGGTTGCCTCTTTGTGCAGAAGCGGCGGATCTCAGGCACCTTCAATGGGCGTCTCAGTACAGATCCCGCCAGCTGCGGCATTTTGCCTATTGGTGCTGTGTTCTGAATCACAGCTGGGAAGGCATTCGTGTACATATCTGTATCAGGCCCTCAGGCCGTAATTACACCCGCATTGTGCACCTAAGAAGTGACTGATGAATCCCTGGTATTATCACTAAGGTAACAACTATATTATCATCTACATATATATAACAGATGTACTTATTGGATTGAACCACTATAGTGTTTGTAGGTTTATTCATGTGCTAGACTGTGTGCTCATTATCTATGAAGATTTAACTATATTACATCTGGCAAAGAGAGAACTTTTCTACTATTGCAAAGTTATGATTATGGCATCTGTATAGTAACATCATTTCCTTTCTATAATATCCCTTGTAGCCACATTATTAGCAATATGTGTTATCTACAGTGTGTTTCCACATCAAGACCGGCGTTTTATTGCATTTTGCGATTTATATGGTTATCTAGCCAAGGCTCAAGTGTTTTTAATTGAAGTGCTTGCTGCTATTTTTTATTTTTATTTTTTATATAATGTGGTGACAATGATGCTGATGTAATGGTGGGTTATTTCATCACGTCTCACACCATTTGACAGTTCAGAATAAATGCTAAATTCAGCCCTGCTCATCTATGTTTATTTATTATATCCTTCTATCCTGTCTTCCTATGCATTTTAAAATGAATGATTGCTTTTATTATGTATTGCAGTGTCATCTATCCAAAACATTTTCTGCAGACTCAAAGCATACCTGCAGCGTAATAAGTGTAGGTTGTGAGTGACATAATTCAACTTTAACTGTGGTCTTTGCAGCAAGTACTGGGAACCATAAACACTACAATATTTTCTGTATATATCTTTCTTTTGTGATACCCAGAAGATTGGCAAGTGTAAGTGAAACAGATATATTTGCCTAGCTGCAGTCTGAAGTTCAGTGCGTTTCAGTGAAACATATATTATTTAAAAGAGGATAACCATAGCTTTATTAATATGCCACAGAGGAGAGTGGAAGTTACAGTCTTCCCTGTCTTTGTGTAGCCCCTTATCCATCTGTGGAGAGGTGTAAGTGGTACCTACCTCCAGAGATCAACATACATGTTGCTGAGGCTTAGCAAAGTCTTCTTCCCCATGATACAGTGGACAGGTGCTGCTGCATATTGTATGTGAGCATAATAATAATAATAATAATTCAGTTACTTCAGGCATCATAGTTGACAATGCAAGCCAACCTATGTTTGTGAAAAAAATAATAATAATACTGTAACTATTATTACATCATTTGCTTCCACACAGTTCTTGGGTGCATAATTACATTTACATTACATAACAGAGTTGTCCCAAGAGCTGACACTCTCCAAGCAGGATTGTCACTCAGACATTCACTCTTCAGCCTCAAAGCTATCATGGTTTCTCTCGGTGTATCACTTCTCCTTTGGCTACTCTGCATTCTGTTTCATTCACTAGTTATGTGAGAACAGTCTTGAATATACTTTCCTCCCTTTGAGGGAGCATCCACCCGTCTGAACTCTTAGCTCACTGAGAAGTCAAGCTGACAGCACCAGGCTTGACTGTGTCCCTGAACTGTCACTGCTGCTCACAGCTGTTTCACTGGCTCCTCTCTACCACACGCTGGGTTCTGGAGCCTGCCTTTTGAAACTCAGGCCTTCTATCTTTTGTACACGGAAACATCACAGTCAAGTCACACTTATCACTCTGCGGCTGTCACTATCTCTAGCCCTGATGCCATTCTTTACTTGGTTTTTGGATACAGAGGACTCAAGTACTAAGAAGGGAAATAAGATTCAGTGCTGAGGTAGGAGTTACACTTGAAGGTTTAATATGAGACCATATTTATCATAGGGAGATGAGCAAGGCCGGCTCCATGCACGTTCCAATAGAGCGGCCGAACAGGGCGCCACACTTAATGGGTGCCGCTATTCTCGCCGCTATATTGGAGCCTGGAGCCAGCAGCAGTGTCTGTCCCGCGGCCCCCTAGCAGTGGCTGTGACGAGGGGGAGTCCTGTTGGTGGGCCAAAGCTAAACTATGTGCGCGCTGTGCGGTGCCTGATGGTGGGTGCTCCGATCCTCCTCAGGTGAGACGCACCACATCAGCCGCACCACTTCCGGCGGGACCCTGCTCTCCCGGCGCAACTCCTGGTAACAAAGCCGCCCCTATCTTTCGTTCAGATGAGCGGTTCTCCGTCTGCAAGTGCTTGTCCCCTGTCCAGGCTCTCGGCTTTCAGCGCTGCTCTCTCTTTTTTAAGGGTCCCCATTTTTCTCATATGGTGTATCTGGCACTGTGGGGCATATAATGTGTATCTGGCACTGTGGGGCATATAATGTGTATCTGGCTCTGTGGGGCATGCCAGCAGCTCACAGAGCGCTGTGCATGCCCTCTCTCCCTCTGTGGCCTGTGGATGGGACAGCTGGACAGTACCCAAAAAATGGGACTGTCGTGCAAAAATCAGGACATTTGGAAAGTATGCTTAATTCATTATTGCTGATGATAAGAAATTATACTTATCAGGTTAAAAACCTCTCTCTGGAAAGAGCACACAATCCTCTGAATCTAGTTTTCATCTCCAGGGCCAGCTCCAGGGCCTACTAGCACCCTGAGTGAGAAAATTTCGAAACGCAACCCCCCCACCCACCAATGTGCTCCTGGAAAAGTGGGCGTGGCATCACAACTTCATATTATCAGACTATAAATAAATATATTTTCACACTCCTTCTACACACACAATTAGCAGCCTTACACGTAACAGACACAGTAGTGTTCCTTACACATAATGTCTCCAGTATAGTGCCAGATACACATGATATGCCCCCCAGCAGTGCTAGCTACACATGATATGCCCCCCAGCAGTGCCAGATACACATGATATGCCCCCACGGTGCCAGATACACATGATATGCCCCCACAGTGTCTGATACACATGATATGCCACCACAGTGTCAGATACACATGAATGCACGCCTCGCACGCCCCAAGAAATGGCTCTGCTGAGCATCACTGAGCTGCCTCAGCAATCGATGTTTGGTAAGTTGCTGTGATAGAAAATGTTCTATTGCTGTAATAAGCTGCAAATACAAGAATACAATCAATCAGATATATAACTGTATAATGATAAAAAAAAAACGCCCAATTATTTTCACCAGCAATGGTGTGGGCATTTAAGGACTCCCCAGGCATTTTTCTACTGGTCCAGCTCAGAGGTGGTTTTATACATGGCACATCACTAAGGCACATCACAAAGGTACAGCCATCCAATTTGGACATTACACTCGAATGCCAGAACAGCTGTCTCTGCTTACAAAATAATTTAGTAGGTACTGACTACACACTATCATGTATCTGTAAAAAATTGCACTTAGTAAAAACTAAAGATGAGCGGGTTTGGTTCGCCGAGAACCGAACCCCCCCGAACTCCACGTGTCAAATACGGTTCCATGCCCGGCTCGGTTCTTCCCGCCTGACTCGGAAAACCCAAACGAGGCAAAACGTCATCATCCCGCTGTCGGATTCTCGCGAGATTCGGATTCCATATAAAGAGCCGCGCGTCGCCGCCATTTTCACTCGGGCATTGTAGAGAGTACAGAGAGGACGTGGCTACGTTCTCTCAGTGTCAGTTCTCAGTATCAGTGCTCAGTATCAGTGCTGCATCGTGCTGCTCAGTAATACTAGTACAGTGTCTTGTGCTGCATCTTGCTGCTGTAGGGTGCTGTGGTAGTAATGTCCTGTGACTGTGCATCGGTCATCATCATTCCAGTCACAGTGGTATCTGGGGGGTGACAATTCCAGAGTGCTTTTGTGCTGCTCACTAATACTAGTACAGTGTCTTGTGCTGCATCATGCTGTTCAGTGTCAGTTCTCAGTAGTATCCTCAGTGCTCAGTATCAATGCTCATGGGGGGTAATTCCGAGTTGATCGCAGCAGGAATTTTGTTAGCAGTTGGACAAAATCATGTGCACTGCAGGGGAGGCAGATTTAACATGTGCAGAGAGAGTTAGATTTGGGTGAGGTGTGTTCAATCTGCAATCTAAATTGCAGTGTAAAAATAAAGCAGCCAGTATTTACCCTGCACAGAAACAAAATAACCCACCCAAATCTAACTCTCTCTGCACATGTTATGTCTGCCCCCCCTGCAGTGCACATGGTTTTGCCCAACTGCTAACAAAATTCCTGCTGCGATCAACTCGGAATGAGGGCCATTGTCTTGTGCTGCATCGTGCTGCTCAGTAATACATTACTAATACTAGTACAGTGTCTTGTGCTGCATCGTGCTGCTCAGTGTCAGTTCTCAGTAGTATCATCATTGCTCAGTATCAGTGCTCATTGTCTTGTGCTGCATCGTGCTGCTCAGTAATACATTACTAATACTAGTACAGTGTCTTGTGCTGCTTCGTGCGGCTCAGTGTCAGTTCTCAGTAGTATCATCAGTGCTCAGTATCAGTGCTCATTTGCCCTCATTCCGAGTTGATCGCAGTGAATCATCGCATCGCAAACGGGCAGAAATCAACTAAACGCGCATGCGCAAAAGCGGAAATACGCATGCGCGAGCATAGCAATACGACACTTGTGCAGAAATACTACAAAGAAAACTGCTCGTTACACAGAAACGAAAACGGGGAATGGCGAAGACGTGACAGGGGCGCGACTTCGCAATCTGATGACATGGGCGTGAAAGTGGGCGTCTAGTGTGGGAGTGTGCAACTAGCAGTAGGCGTGTTTTTGCAGAAATGCGTTTTCGATGTTAAATTTAACATAGCAATTCCTCGCAATATTGACGCAGCAGCCGAGTAGGTCTGCAGTTACTCTGCATTTGCGAAGTAGTGTTACAAGTGTGTATGCAATAATTAGCAGTTAATTGGAGATGCCATTCATCTGTTGTCCAATTACTTGCTAAACACTGCTTTGCTGAAGTACTGCAAACAGCAATTGTGTGGACACATTACATGTTTATTCTTAGCACCTATAAATCTGTAACGCTGCCAAATAAGGTTTTTATTGTGAGTCAAGTTTTTGGATAAACATTCATGTTAAGTGCATGTTTTAATGTGTTAAATACTACCAAATGCAAACAAGTGAAATTATCAAAACTGCAAAACTACATCAGCAACATCTAAACTACATAAAATGTTACCTTTGTATATCCCAAATATCAGGACCAACATAATGCAGCATACACTTAATTTTTAACTTAAATAAAACTTTTATCTTTGGTTAGAATATCTGACAATGTTTAAAATTATGTCCTGTTGCCCATAGTAAAACAAAACCTGAGTTGTGACTATTTTTATAATATGGACATTAAAGTGTGGTGCAAGGCATACCTGTTGCATTTTTAAAGATGCAATGCTTGTTTGTTTTTTCGGATTGTTCCCTTGTTCACCAAGTGTCTATATGCTTTGCTAAACTTTCCTGGACTAAGATTAACATAATGCATTTACTTTAATAAAGTACACAAACTTTTTTTGTTTTATTACTGTTGTAATATATTTAGTGATCCAAACAACATGGCTACAGGTGAGTATCACAGGCAAAGATGGACCAGGCAGCAAGCAGATGCCACTGACACAAATGACATAGCAGAACTCAGTACTAGGGAAACTCCATCTTCTGACAAAATAATAATTTTAATGCCAATAAATAATATGGTGTAAACACCCTGCCAGACAAATATATTTTGGGAACTGAGAAAGATTCAGGAGCCAGCACACAAACACAACAATACACAGCACACTAGGAAGAGGAAGATGGCTCTGGTGTACAGGAAAAAAAGCTCACAGGCTACAATATATCAAAACAGAAATAATAAATTTCACTAAGAGGGAGTTAGCCATTCTGGCCACACAAGCCAACACAAAAAAAACATAGAGACAACATGAAAAACATGGGTGCTGTCCATCTGGAGAGACATCACTTTTTTTTTTCTGCCCGCCTGATGCTGTTCTTCTTGGCTTGGTCTGCGGAGCGACCTTCGTGTGCCCTGCCCAGTGGGATGTTCTTCCTGGGCAGGGGCAGGGGAGGGAGCCGATGTGGCTGGCTCTCTGCCACTGTGGGCAAGGGAGACAGCGATGGCCTGGAGCCCTTGCAAGATGTTATTTGCAAGGTTTTGGAATGAGGAGGCAAGTTGATCTTGTCCCTGCCTGATCTCTGCCAGACCTTGGCAGAGTTGAGCAACACCTTGCTCCACACTGGTTCTGTGCTCAGTGAGCCGGACAGCTATCTGGCTTACCTCCCGGATCATCCTGTCCTGAAAAGCGTTTAGGCTCTCACCATACCTAGCTATTTCAAGCAGGATCACCGGGATAGCAGAGGGTTGGGTGGGGGGGCCAGTTGGAACCTGGATAGGTGGGATTTGGGGTCCCACACTGCCAGACACACTAGGTCCCCCCACCTCAGCCTCAGCCACATAACCCTCCTGTGACTCTACCTGCTCACCCCCCTGTGCTGTTATGTGCAAAGCAAATAGAAGAATGTGTGGAAAAAGAGTACAAAAAAACAATATGAGACTTTTGTAACAAAAACAATTAAACAATACAAATATGTGTGTAAACTTACCTGGCAAGTCATGTTCCGTCAGTATTTCAGGCAGGTCCGTGTCCATATAAGACACCCCTGTCCCCTCCTCATAACTGACACAGTCCATCGCCATCTCCTCCAACTCTGTATACTCCACAGCGACAGATGGTCCGCCCCCTGTAGCCCTTGAGGCATTCCACTCCGCAGACCTCTTGCCCTTCAGGCGGGATTTGAAGTCGGCCCAACTACATATATTCGGAAAAATAGGGGCAAGGTATATTTTAAAAATAAATTCCAGCTTTAATATATAGGACACATGTTCTGCATTTGGTTGCTATAGACATAATATCTAATATATAGGACACATGTTCTGCATTTTGTTGCTATAGCCAACATCACATGTAACTAGCTTTTTAAGAATACTTTGCACAGATAATGGACTGCCAATATACACTTACCGACGTCTAACTTCCTGTGATGTTCGGACTATAGAGCCGACTTCATTCACAGAATGAGTGATGTCCCTCCAGATTCGATCTTTGGTAGCAGCACCCATGTTTTTTGGTCCTCTATGTATTTTTGACATGGCCTGTGTGACCAAAACACGCAACTCCCTCTTAGTGAATGCGGGCTGCCTTTTTTTTCGCCTTGAAGTAGCCTGTGAGCTTTGTTCCTGTTCCTCCTCACCATCTTCCTCGTCACTAGCTGCTTGTGTATGTTGTGGTTGTGTGGCTAATGCTGAATCTCCCTCAGTTTCCCCAGTCTGTCTGTCTGGCAGGGTAACCCCTACTAACTGCTGGGTATCAGAAGGTGGAATGTCTCTAGTACTGAGTCCTGCTTCTTCAGAATCCGCAGAGGCGGATTCCAGCATTTGCCGACGCAATGCTATTTGTCTTTGTGCCAATGCGGCCTGCTGCCGCTGCACGCGGTCCATCTCTGCTGCCAAATCCTCACGAGTAGCCATGTTGCTAATGACATGTCTGTACGCACAGGTGTGTAGGTATTTATAGCTACGTGCGCTGCAAAAAATCACACAGGTGTAAATTATGCTAATTGTGTGACTGATTGTACTGCTTATTTAAGAGCCTTGTTTGCAGCCTGTGTGAGTGGGTGTATGATGTTAAAAACTGCTGTGTGTTATCTTCGAAGGTGGTCGTCTTTGGTTCACCTTTGCAGTGAGTAATTTTTGCATTGTCTTGCAGACAGATGTCTGTTTATTCGCTTTAAACATTTTGTATAGCGTAGTGCGTTTTTTTTGCTAAGTTTCTTTTGAGAGTATTCCTACATTAGTCAATTATCAAGCCAAGTATGTATGGTGGTGCAATGGAACTGGGTTTATGTATTTTGGAGGATATCTGTTTGATATTTAAATGGTTTAGTATGCCATATGTTTTTATTTCTTACCTGTACTTTACAGTGTGTATGTTATATTGTTCACACAGTTTGTTTGATTTATTAGACTCCTTCTGTGTCTCTTGTAGGTGTGTTAGTTTTGGATTTTGGATCCATATTTTGATTTTGACCAGGTTGGCTGATTTTTTGTTTCTTTTTCTAATAAATTTGGCACTTCATTGATTGACCAGGTAAGTAGCCTATCCCTGTGTGTGTTGCTGTTTATTGTAATTGTCTATATGATCTCTTAGACTCCTTCTTTGTCTCTTGTAGGTGTGTCAGTTTTGGATTTTGGATCCATATTTTGATTTTGACCAGGTTGGCTGATTTTTTGTTTCTTTTTCTAATAAATTTGGCACTTCATTGATTGACCAGGTAAGTAGCCTATCCCTGTGTGTGTTGCTGTTTGTTGTAATTGTCTATATGATCTCTTAGACTCCTTCTGTGTTTCTTGTAGGTGTGTCAGTTTTGGATTTTGGATCCATATTTTGATTTTGACCAAGTTGGCTGATTTTTTGTTTCTTTTTCTAATAAATTTGGCACTTCATTGATTGACCAGGTAAGTAGCCTATCCCTGTGTGTCCTGGAGTGTGTTTGTAGCAAGTGTGTATCTTATTTTTGATTGGCCATTTCTCTATCTAGTAGGTGTTATTTCTTGGTTTTCAAAGCATTTACTTTTGACAAAGTTGGGCTGATTTTTGCTGTGTTTGCTACTAAAGGACCCCCTTTTTTATTAAAAAGGTTTTTTTAAGTAACAAACTAAGTTACATTATTCATACTTAGTTGTTTGAATATATATTGTGTCAGTTATTATATGGGTATGTCTGAAATCTCAAATACTTTTTGATTTGTGATGTCAACCTATGTTTGTAATAATTAGCTAAAGGTTTTTTTTTTTTTTTCCTATTTTGTGTTTTGGACCCGTATTTTATTCTTGAAGAAATGGAGTATGCTCCTGCAGTAAGTTAACACCCATACACTTTGTCTTTGATTATGGCTGACAATGTTTTTTTTTAATTGAATTTTTTTATAAATTATTCTTACCTTCATTTTAAGTTGGTGATGTCCGTTCATGTGGCAGCTGAAGCCCTCCCACCCCAACCCACGGAACCACTCCCACCCCAACCGCTGCAAGCCCTCCAACCGCAACCGGCTCCTCATCATCCAAGGCAATGTAGGCGTGCTAGGCCACCAGTTTTCCGTACCCGTGTCCTCCTTTTTGGGATGCCTGATGATGTGGTTTTGCGCAGATACAGGCTGCCACCTCATCTAATCCGGGTGGTAGTCATGTGACCGCCGGTCGGCTGACCGACAGTCACATGACCTCCTCCGTGAGCCCGATGGCTCACTATCCCGATGGTCGGCATGCCGACCAACAGGGACTATTTCCACTCGTGGGTGTCCACGACACCCATAGAGTGGGAATAGAACCCGTGGCGACCGCAGGTCGCCACCGAGCCTGCAGCGTGGCGAGCGCAGCGAGCCCGCAAGGGGCTTGCTGCACTCGCCCTTCCCCGCCGGGATCCCGGTGTCGGTATGCTGCTGGGATCCCGGCGTCGGTAAGGTGACCGGCGGTCAGGAGACCGCCGGTCACCCGTACTACACCCATCTAATCCTAGACACTCTCTCCATAATAGAGAGTGATCTAGAACAATCCATTAGGTATCCTACAGCAATACCAGCATTGACACAATTCCTTGCTGTGTTACATTTTGTGGCCACTGGTTCATACCAGCATGTTGTTGGCGATCTGGTTGGCATGTCGTAGGGCCAGTTCAGTAAGGTCCTGCGGCGTGTCAGCCAGGCTTTTATTAAGCGTGTTAAGCAATTTATTGCTATGCCTTTGGATGTTGGGGCCCTAGATGTGGTGAAGCGGCAATTTGAGGAAGGTGGTAGTTGCTTCCCACATGTTATTGGGGTTGTGGATGGCACACATGTAGCTATTGTACCACCAAGACATAATGAAGAAATTTATAGAAACAGGAAACTGTTTCATTCTCTGAATGTAATGGTTGTTTGTGGGCCATCCCTCCAGATCCTGACCCTGAATGCTAAGTTCCCGGGGAACTCCCATGATGTCCATGTCATTAGACAATCAGGGATATGGCACAGATTAAGATCGATGGAAGGACAAGACATGTGGTTATTGGGTGAGTGTTTTTATTTATTTACTTACAATAATTTCTTAAAAAATTACATTCTAATTATTTTCTTTTCTTCTCATCAAACAGGAGACTGTGGATATCCTTGCACCCCCTGGCTCATGACTCCTTACAGTAAGCCCAGGCCAGGACCACAGACGGCATTTAACTCCGCGCTTACTGCCACTAGACAGCTGATGGAGCGCACGATTGGTGTCCTTAAAGGGCGCTTTCGTGTGCTCAACCGCACTGGTGGCGACATCATGTATTCGCCGGAGATGGTAAAATTGTGGTCCTGTGCGCAATTCTACATAACATCGCTGTAAGGAGTCGCGTTGAGCTTCCTCACACAGAGGAATTGCCAGATGAGGAGCTAGGGGTTGGGCGAAGAGTCGGTGGGGGGAGTGTTTCCTGGAGGGGAAACAAAGTAAGGGCACGCATTGTTCGGGAATATTTCAGGTATAGTGTTTTTTAACTAATTTTAAAAATAAAACACAAAGTCACTGTATGTTTATGTTCATTTTGCTCTGATGTCATTCAGGTAGCTTTTGAAAGTTCATTGTGTAATTGTTTTGGTGTCTGTGAATATATTATTAGTTGTTTCTGTAAATATTCAAACATGTTAACCTTACAATGTTTGTTTTGTTTTTTTTTTAATATTTTCCCTTTGTTAAAATGTTTTTTTTTTTTATACTAATCCTGTTTTCAAAACCAAATACACAACATATGATACTAAATGTGGAAAACTTTCTGACTGTGCAGCTAATTGTTCCTCCAAAATGTGGTGAGTACACAGATTGTCACAAATATTTAAGTAAAAATGTGTGTGTGTGTGTGTGTGTGTGTGTGTGTGTGTGTGTGTGTGTGTGTGTGTGTGTGTGTGTGTGTGTGTGTGTGGAATTGTGAGGGTAGGTTCTTTTATTACCATGTTCTTCCGCGACTGCGAATTTCCGCTTTCGCGAAATAACCCCTCTGCTCTTCACAGCACTGCAGACAGCAATAAAGTTTATTCAATGCACACATCAATAAAGTTAATTTAGATGACAGCACAGATTTTACACCAATCACATGCCAACACACACTATAAATATATGCCCATATATGGAAAACGCCATTGCCATGATGCGTGCAGAACCGTTCACACGGCGTGAGCTCCGCGTCCTGGTGGCGGTGATGGACCGCCGCGTAGGCCGCATAGGGCGCTTTATCCCAAATCGGGTAAAGCGCGAGGCCTACGCGGAGGTCCGCCGCTTGTTAAGAAGCTGCATCCGCAGCTGGAGGACCATTATCCAGCTGGAGAGGCGCTGGAGCGACCTGCGAAGGCGTACACCGGAATTGTTGGCGGAGCTACGCCAACAGATCCGGACCCTACGTGGGCGCAGTAAGTAACATTTCTGCACATGACTGATTTTACGCATAACCTTTGCATACTTTCACTAAGTGAGAGTGTGAAAATTTGCACACTTACAATAAGTATGAGTGTGTGTGGGTTGGGCAAGTAGTACTGCATACCTCCCAACATGACCCTCTCCAGGAGGGACAGAATACTCTGCTTCTGGACTTGTCACTTAATTTAGTAAATAAAGGTGTTTCAGCACAGATGATGGCAATCATACATTAAGAGGGAAGCGACGGAGCACAACATTCTGTCCCTCCTGGAGAGGGTCATGTTGGGAGGTATGGTACTGACTGTATGTTGTTGGGCATAATTACTACACAGGCTCACAACTGAACACAATAACCTGCTCAGTGGTTTATTTTTTAAAATGTTGTTGGTTTTGTGACCTGGTGATGTTGGCTATAACAAACATTCAGATTCTATATATTATCGTATAGAAGGTGCTTAAGAAAGTTTAATTATATTATGATTGGTTGCTAAGGACAACATCACCAGTGTAAACATTTTAATAACTTAGTAATGTTACCCCTGTCTCTTTAACATGGTACAGAACAGAGTAATATGAATATGCGGATGTTTGAAATGTATATGTTAAAACCTAAAAATTACATATGTCATTCTAGGGCGAGCACAACGGCAAGGTGCTGCTGCTGGTGCAGGGAGGCCACAACAGCCACAACCACAAACAGCATCCCCTTCTGGCTCCCCCTCCACCTCTCCAGCCCAATCCCCCTCTCCAGCCACCTCACCCTCTCCAGCCCAATCCCCCTCTCCAGCCACCTCACACTCTCCAGCTCAATCCCCTCTCCTGCCCAATCCCCCTCTCCTGCCCAATCCCCCTCTCCAGCCCAATCCCCCTCTCCAGCCACCTCACCCTCTCCAGCCACCTCACCCTCTCCAGTCACCTCAGCCTCATTTTACCACTCCCCCTCTCCAGCCCAAGCCCACTCTCTTTCCCAATTCCCCTCTCCAGCCCACACCCCCTCTCCAGCCCAAGCCCACTCTCTTTCCCAATTCCCCTCTCTGCCCCCCTCCCCCTCTGTGTCACAAAAAAGCTCACCACCACCCTCACCCTATCATTCCCAAACACCCTCTGTAAGTACCTCCCCCTTCCATCCTCTCACCCAATTGGACCCTCCTTCCCCCATCCTGCCTCCTTCCCCCAGCCAGCCCCCATCCCCCATCCAGCCAACCTCACCCATCCAGCCTCCATCCCCCAGCAAGCCCCCATCCCCCATCCAGCCAACCTCCCCCATCCAGCCTCCATCCCCCAGCCAGCCAATGGGCAGAATGGGCAGCAGCAGAGGCCCCGGAGCCACTAGAGGGAGGTGGACAAGTGGCAGAGGAGAGTAAGTTCACACACATTCCTTATTTTAAATTAAAAAAAAAAGAAAACACATTCCAAAAAATGCAGTGTTGTACTGTGGCCAATCTTTGGACAAGGTTAAATGCTTGTCTTCTTCAGCATGGCATGGATGATGCATTCACATTTGTGTGCGGGACATTATATGTACAGTGTCTACATCTGGTTGCAAATCACTATGTCGACAGGTTTGCCTGCACAACAAGGTTTGTATGTGAAACATTATATGCAACACATTTAGACCTGAGTGTTCATTTTTGTGTGGTTTTACTTTTACAATTGAGCTTGGGTATTGCAATATTTTCCGAAAAAAGTCGCAGGAGTCACTTTGTTAGCCAGCCGAACAACACAATGATTTGTGTTGTGAAAGTTACACTCCCAAAATGCTTATTTGTTTTTTTCTAAACCTGTTTGACCTTATTTATTTAGTAAGGCAGGCTTTCAGGGAGTGTGGGCATGCTAGGATATGTTGTCCTTCTGAAGATGTTGATATGCAGTGTGATGATGCAGGGCAAAACAGCACAAAAGACAAGTCTGCTTCACTACAGATGTTAATGAAGACCAGTATGGGGTTAAATGTACTAATTTGGGGGTGTGATTCAAGATTGGATGTTGAACATAGCAACCAAAAAAAACAACCAAAGTTTCAGTTATTTCCCACCTTCTAGAAGATAAGTAGAATGTGATTGGTTGCTATGGACAACATCACACCCTAAATATAACTCCCATCTTAGTAAATGTACATCATGGTGTGGTAGACTTTTACACATTGAAATTTTGCAAGGACAAACATTGCTGAGTATGCTTGTGTGTTGGTATGCTACTGTTTTGTCATTTATACATCCATGATATTTGATATGAAAGTGTGCTTTTTGGAATTGTGATGTAATAGGTAATGTGAGTTTTGATTTAATTTGCATTTTGACTCTGCATTTCAGATGGTGCCATTGGAGATCCCACAAGCCTGGCAGGCATCGTTGGCCGGATGCAGGCACATTTGGAGGCCATGTTGGCCGAAGTCAAAAATTTGGCAAATTTAATTTAAAAAAAAATAATATATGTTTATAAAAAGCTGAAAACAAAAAATGTTCAAAAAATAAAAAAATCTAATTTACTGTTATACGCTTGTGATGTTTTTAATGCCAAAATATTAAAGCATATTGCAAAGCAGAAATTGGTTACCTAACTAAAAAAACACAAACAAATTACGAGTTTAAGTCTTATTTATTACATACAAATTAGGTTAGTTAGTAGCTTATTTTTTAAAAAAACATGTAAACACATACATTCACACACTAAACATCCACACCAAATTTTGCTAATTACATTTATGTCAGGCACAGTTTACACATCTCTTGCACTTCTTAAAAAACAAACATGGTAATGTCCAATTATGCCTACAAAGTGTTCTTGAGGTATTCTTTCCAGACTTAATTGGTCATGCACACAATCAATTATTACACTAATTGGATTTATAATTGAGGAACGCTTGCTGAGTTTGAATTGCAAGGTGTCATCTAAATTAAGAAAAAAAACCCCATTGCTGTGCGTTTGTTTGCACAAACCTTAGCACATTTAAGAGGAATGTGTAAATCTACGATGAGATCGGTTTTTTACGATGAGGAGTGTGCGTATGCGATGGATTCGCATTAATGCGTTGTGATTTGGCATACGCCTACTTTGTGTAGAACTGCGTACGAAATAGCAAATGTACGTTGGGGGCGGATGTTCGCAGTTTTACAACATAATCGCAACTTTGCGAATATGTTGTGCGAACGAAAAACATAGCGAACAACTCGGAATGACCACCATTGTCTTGTGCTGCATCGTGCTGCTCAGTAATACATTACTAATACTAGTACAGTGTCTTGTGCTGCATCGTGCTGCTCAGTGTCAGTTCTCAGTAGTGTCATCAGTGCTCAGTATCAGTGCTCATTGTCTTGTGCTGCATCGTGCTGCTCAGTAATACATTACTAATACTAGTACATTGTCTTGTGCTGCATCGTGCTGCTCAGTGTCAGTTCTCAGTAGTATCATCAGTGCTCAGTATCAGTGCTCATTGTCTTGTGCTGCATCGTGCTGCTCAGTAATACATTACTAATACTAGTACAGTGTCTTGTGCTGCATCGTGCTGCTCAGTGTCAGTTCTCAGTAGTATCATCAGTGCTCAGTATCAGTGCTCATTGTCTTGTGCTGCATCGTGCTGCTCAGTAATACATTACTAATACCAGAGCCAGCCCTAACCAATATGATGCCCTAGGCAAGATTTTGGCTGGTACCCCCTAGCACCACTGCTGGTTCCGCCTCTGAGCTTGCACCTCTTTCCCAGCACCATCACCCCTCACCCATAGCAGTCCTTAGTTTGGTGTTTGTACCCCTATATTTTAAATAGGAACAGTTCGCACATTTGGCGCACAGCCCAAAAAGGGGGGTGTTTTTGCTGGCAAGGGGCATGGCCATACAATAGTAACCCCAATTCCAATTACACCACACAGTACTACAGTGTCCATAATTAATTTTACATCCCACAGTAGTATTACTTTACCTTATAAACGTTACTCCTCACAGTAGAGCCCCTATTTCACATTACATCACACTGAATTGCTCCTTATTCACATTACACCACACCCTATTGCTCTTTATTCACATTAGACGACACAGTAGTGCCCTTTCTATACGCAATGCCACATAGTAGAGCACCTTATACACATAATGCCACACATTAGTAATGCATTTATACACATAATTCCACACAGTAATGCCCCTTACACATGAGACACATTATTAATGTCCTTATAAACATAATGCACCTTACACATTATGACAACCTTTATTAATGCCCTTTTACACATACAGTTGTGCTCATAAGTTTACATACTCTAGCAAAATTTGTGATTTTCTGGCCATTTGTCAGAGAATATGAATGATAACTCACAAACTTTTCTTTCACTCATGGTTAGTGGTTGGGTGAAGCCATTTATTGTCAAACAACAATTTTGGGAGGGCCTGCTTCTGCACGAGGCTAGGCCATAGAAAGAGCAGAAAGTCTGCACCCACTACAGGTGCACGGGTTCAGAGGTTGTATTCTACTCCCTTAGCATCCTCAGCGTGACGCAGAAGGACTCCCATGTGGGGGTCCACTGGGGGGGGGGATCTCATCTACATCACTACAGGGGAGCCTTAGTGATTATTATTATATCCCGGGTAATAAAAATGATTACCCAGGGTTACAAACTGGATTCAGGAGTTTCCCCCTGGCTGTTTGTTTAATCAGCCCTGCCAATTATTAGGACAGTGGGTTTGTCCCTGTTATATTAAAAAAAAAGTTTTTTAAAAGTGCCATCCTATCAGACACTGCAGTGCCACTTCTAGATGGGCCATGTGTTTTTGCCGCACACTTGTGTCGCTTAGCTTAGTCATAGAACTACCTCATTGCCCTCTTACTTCTTGGTACATATGGGACAGCTACTTCTTGGCATGATGTGCTGTTTGGAGACTTTTTTTTTTTAAAGTGCCATCCTGTCTGACACTTCCTTATATGTCCAGTGGTACTGCCATTTGATATCATTTCTGTGATACTGGCTTGTAATTCTAGTGATTTTGTCATTTTCTTCCAGTGATTTGGACCAATAAATAATACCATTGATTAGATCGAATAATTCCTGTGATATTGAGGTGTTTGCGTTGCTTAGTTTAGCCATCCAGCGACCGCCATCCAGCGACCTTGGTGCACCTCTTTTTTTCTTTGCATCATGTGCTGTTTGGGGACTATTTTTTTAAGTGCCATCCTGTCTGACACTGCAGTGCCACTCCTAGATGGGCCAGATGTTTGTGCCGCCCACTTGGGTCGCTTAGCTTAGTCACCCAGCGACCTCAGTCCAAATTTTAGGACTAAAAAGAATATTGTGAGGTGTGAGGTGTTCAGAATAGACTGGAAATGAGTGGAAATTATTGTTATTGAGGTAAATAATACTATAGGATCAAAATTACCCCCAAATTCTATGATTTTAGCTGTTTTTGAATTTAAAAAAAAAAATCACCGGAATCCAAAACACATCCGAATCCAAAACCCGAAAGGGTGGTTTTGCCAAAACGCGTCCGAATCCAAAACACGACCGCAGACCCAAATCCAAAACCAAAACACAAAACACGAAAAATGCCCGCTGCACATCTAGTAAAAACATGCAACAGGTGAGAGCATATGACGTAGACAGAAGAAAGCATATGCTCATATGACATATTTTGCTTTGCTTAGAGTAAAAGAATGCAGTGTTACTACACATTTTAGGCAGACATATCTTAGAATCCTGGCATTCAGCACCAAGCACACAGGGCCGATGTAAGTTTAACTTTGTCATACTTGTAAATGGTCAATTTGGATGATGTCTGCTTGCTAGAAACTGAAGCCAAGCAGGTGAACTTCTTCTGGTGTTACAGTATGTTACTGATGTCAGAAGACAGCAGACATGGACCAATAGCAGTCATCGCTAGCAGGAATCGCTGTTTGGACACCCATAGAGGGGGAATCGCCTACTTCGCTGCTATACCGGCAGCAGTATGGTGCCCCTGTTGGGATACCGGCGTCTGTATTTTGACAACTGGGATCCCGACAAGCGGTATACTAACCGCATACCCTCTCGGGTATAGTACCCTGGATCATTACAAGCAATATTCTGGAAACACTTCTGATTTTGATATCAACTTTTCTTTGACTTAATTTAAGCCCCTGGCCTTACTATTCTGTCTTTATTAACAGACATTAGCTCACTACTTCAAGTGGTAGATCTGAGGCTGCAACCTATGAACTTTCTATAGCAAAACCCAAGCCTCATTGCAGGGATTCCTGTTGAACAATAGGCCTCGCACCTCTGAGTGCTAACAATGGGGGTCATTCCGAGTTGATCGCAGCACAGCAATCAGGCTAAAAATCGGCTGTTCTGCGCATGCGTATGGGCCGCAGTACGCACGCGCAAAGTACTTTCACACAAAACTATGCAGTTTCACAAGGTCTAGCGACGCTTATCAGTCGCACTGCTGATCACTGAGTGATTGACAGGAAGTGGGTGTTTCTGGGCGGAAACTGACCGTTTTCGGGAGGGTGTGTAAAAATGCAGGAGTGCCCAATAAAAACGCAGGAGTGGCTGGGGAAACGGGGGAGTGGCTGACCGAACGCAGGGCGTGTATGTGATGTCAAAACAGGAACTGAACAGTCTGAAGTCATCACTAGCTAGGAGTAAGTTTCGAGCTGCTTAGAAACTGCACAATCTTTTTTTGTAGCAGTTCTGCGATCCTTTCGTTCGCACTTCTGCTAAGCTAAGATACACTCCCAGAGGGCGGCGGCCTAGCAGTTGCACTGCTGCTAAAAGCAGCTAGCGATCGATCAACTCGGAATGAGGGCCAATGACTGGAAGTAGTGAATCCACCAGTTTGTGCAAGGTGGGACAATACTGTCTAGATTTGCTTATTAGGAGTGACCAGTACATTTTCTCTCAATGGTACAGGCAACTTTTTTTTTCCACGGAAACAGAAATGTCTTTTACTATCATCACTGGTATTTATTAACACTCTTGGCTTAACAGAATCCTCAGTTTCAGCTACTTTATATGCCAGAGATATACTTATCTGACTTTAGGCGCTTTAGCAGTTTAAACGAGTATCTGTGCCTTTTTTTGCACAAACAAGCTCATTGAAACACTGCTTTATTCCTACTGAAAAGTGCTGAAAGTAAAAGCTATTGGCCCTCATTCCGAGTTGTTCGCTCGCAAGCTGCTTTTAGCAGCTTTGCACACGCTAAGCCGCCGCCTACTGGGAGTGAATCTTAGCATAGTAGATTTGCGAACGAAAGATCAGCAGATTTGCGAATAGACACTTCTTAGCAGTTTCTGAGTAGCTCGAGACTTACTCTGCCACTGCGATCAGTTCAGTCAGTTTCGTTACTGGTTTGACGTCACAAACACACCCAGCGTTCACCCAGACACTCCCCCGTTTCTCCAGCCACTCCCGCGTTTTTCCCAGAAACGGCAGCGTTTTTTCACACACACCCATTAGTGATGAGCGGGTTCGGATCCTCGGGATCCGAACCCGCCCGAACTTCACCTTTTTTTCCACGGGTCCGAGCGACTCCGATCCTCCCACCTTGCTCAGTTAACCCGAGCGCGCCCGAACGTCATCATCCCGCTGTCGGATTCTCGCGAGATTCGGATTCTATATAAGGAGCCGCGCGTCGCCGCCATTTTCACACGTGCATTGAGATTGATAGGGAGAGGACGTGGCTGGCGTCCTCTCCGTTATAGTAGAAAAAGACTGAGTATAAAGACTGAGTGACTTACTTATAATTGTGGGGAGGATTGGGGACGGGGAGCAGCTGTTAGGGAGTACAGTGCAGGGTTTTGATTATACCACCAGTGAGTTTAATCCTTTGTTTGTTTCTCTGCCTGAAAAAAACGCTCCACCATATCTGTGCTCACTCAGTGTGCTGCACTGCTGCATGATATATCTGTGCTGAGTGCACTGCTCACACTGCCTAATTGTGGGGACTGGGGAGCAGTTATAGCAGGAGTACAGTGCACAGTTTTGCTGACAGTGACCACCAGTCCAGTATACGTTTGTCTGCCTGAAAAACACTCCTGTCTGTGGTGGCTTTTGTTTTCTTCATACTAGTTTAGCAGTCTGCTGACAGTGTCCACCAGGTCCGTTATTATTTATTATACAGTATATTATATTTATTTTATATATATCTAGCAGTACGGTAGGCCACGGCTGTACCTACCTCTGTGTCGTCAGTGCACTCGTCGTCCATAAGTAATATAATACTATACTATCCATCCATCTACATTGTATACCTGTGGTGGCTTTTTTTTTCTTCATACTAGTTTAGCAGTCTGCTGACAGTGTCCACCAGGTCCGTTATTATATTATACAGTATATTATATATATATAAGCAGTACGGTAGGCCACGGCTGTACCTACCTCTGTGTCGTCAGTGCACTCGTCGTCCATAAGTAATATAATACTATACTATCCATCCATCTACATTGTATACCTGTGGTGGCTTTTTTTTTCTTCATACTAGTTTAGCAGTCTGCTGACAGTGTCCACCAGGTCCGTTATTATATTATACAGTATATTATATATATATATAAGCAGTACGGTAGGCCACGGCTGTACCTACCTCTGTGTCGTCAGTGCACTCGTCGTTCATAAGTAATATAATACTATACTATCCATCCATCTACATTGTATACCTGTGGTGGCTTTTTTTTTCTTCATACTAGTTTAGCAGTCTGCTGACAGTGTCCACCAGGTCCGTTATACAGTATATTATATATATAAGCAGTACGGTAGGCCACGACTGTACCTACCTCTGTGTCGTCAGTGCACTCGTCGTCCATAAGTAATATAATACTATCCTATCCATCCATCTACATTGTATACCTGTGGTGGCTTTTTTTTTCTTCATACTAGTTTAGCAGTCTGCTGACAGTGTCCACCAGGTCCGTTATACAGTATATTATATATATAAGCAGTACGATAGGCCACGGCTGTACCTACCTCTGTGTCGTCAGTGCACTCGTCGTCCATAAGTAATATAATACTATACTATCCATCCATCTACATTGTATACCTGTGGTGGCTTTTTTTTTCTTCATACTAGTTTAGCAGTCTGCTGACAGTGTCCACCAGGTCCGTTATACAGTATATTATATATATAAGCAGTACGGTAGGCCACGGCTGTACTTCCTCTATGTCGTCAGTGCACTCGTCGTCCATAAGTAATATAATACTATACTATCCATCCATGTACATTGTATACCTGTGGTGGCTTTTTTTTTCTTCATACTAGTTTAGCAGTCTGCTGACAGTGTCCACCAGGTCCGTTATACAGTATATTATATATATAAGCAATACGGTAGGCCACGGCTGTACCTACCTCTGTGTCGTCAGTGCACTCGTCGTCCATAAGTAATATAATACTATACTATCCATCCATCTACATTGTATACCTGTGGTGGCTTTTTTTTCTTCATACTAGTTTAGCAGTCTGCTGACAGTGTCCACCAGGTCCGTTATACAGTATATTATATATATAAGCAGTACGGTAGGCCACGGCTGTACCTACCTCTGTGTCGTCAGTGCACTCGTCGTCCATAAGTAATATAATACTATCCTATCCATCCATCTACATTGTATACCTGTGGTGGCTTTTTTTTCCTTCATACTAGTTTAGCAGTCTGCTGACAGTGTCCACCAGGTCCGTTATTATATTATACAGTATATTATATATATATAAGCAGTACGGTAGGCCACGGCTGTACCTACCTCTGTGTCGTCAGTGCACTCGTCGTCCATAAGTAATATAATACTATACTATCCATCCATCTACATTGTATACCTGTGGTGGCTTTTTTTTTCTTCATACTAGTTTAGCAGTCTGCTGACAGTGTCCACCAGGTCCGTTATACAGTATATTATATATATAAGCAGTACGGTAGGCCACGGCTGTACCTACCTCTGTGTCGTCAGTGCACTCGTCGTCCATAAGTAATATAATACTATACTATCCATCCATCTACATTGTATACCTGTGGTGGCTTTTTTTTTCTTCATACTAGTTTAGCAGTCTGCTGACAGTGTCCACCAGGTCCGTTATTATATTATACAGTATATTATATATATATAAGCAGTACGGTAGGCCACGGCTGTACCTACCTCTGTATCGTCAGTGCACTCGTCGTCCATAAGTAATATAATACTATACTATCCATCCATCTACATTGTATACCTGTGGTGGCTTTTAGTTGTGCGCATTAAAATATGGAGAACAAAAATGTGGAGGTTAAAAAAATAGGGAAAGATCAAGATCCACTTCCACCTCGTGCTGAAGCTGCTGCCACTAGTCATGGCCGAGACGATGAAATGCCATCAACGTCGTCTGCCAAGGCCAATGCCCAATGTCATAGTACAGAGCATGTAAAATCCAAAACACAAAAGATCAGTAAAATGACCCAAAAATCAAAATTAAAAGTGTCTGAGGGGAAGCGTAAACTTGCCAATATGCCATTTACGACACGGAGTGGCAAGGAACGGCTGAGGCCCTGGCCTATGTTCATGGCTAGTGGTTCAGCTTCACATGAGGATGGAAGCACTCATCCTCTCGCTAGAAAAAAGAAAAGACTTAAGCTGGCAAAAGCACAGCAAAGAACTGTGCGTTCTTCTAAATCACAAATCCCCAAGGAGAGTCCAATTGTGTCGGTTGCGATGCCTGACCTTCCCAACACTGGACGGGAAGAGCTTGCGCCTTCCACCATTTGCACGCCCCCTGCAAGTGCGCCTCTTTTTTTCTTTGCGTCATGTGCTGTTTGGGTAGTATTTTTTTGAAGGGCCATCCTGCCTGACACTGCAGTGCCACTCCTAGATGGGCCAGGTGTTTGTGTCGGCCACTTGGGTCGCTGAGCTTAGTCACACAGCTACCTCATTGCGCCTCTTTTTTTCTTTGCGTCATGTGCTGTTTGGGGAGTATTTTTTTGAAGGGCCATCCTGCGTGACACTGCAGTGACACTCCTAGATGGGCCAGGTGTTTGTGTCGGCCACTTGGGTCGCTTAGCTTAGTCACACAGCTACCTCATTGCGCCTCTTTTTTTCTTTGCATCATGTGCTGTTTGGGGAGTATTTTTTTGAAGGGCCATCCTGCCTGACACTGCAGTGCCACTCCTAGATGGGCCAGGTGTTTGCGTCGGCCACTAGGGTCGCTTAGCTTAGTCACACAGCTACCTCATTGCGCCTCTTTTTTTCTTTGCGTCATGTGCTGTTTGGGGAGTATTTTTTTGAAGGGCCATCCTGCCTGACACTGCAGTGCCACTCCTAGATGGGCCAGGTGTTTGTGTCGGCCACTTGGGTCGCTTAGCTTAGTCACACAGCTACCTCATTGCGCCTCTTTTTTTCTTTGCGTCATGTGCTGTTTGGGGACAATTTTTTTGAAGGGCCATCCTGCCTGACACTGCAGTGCCACTCCTAGATGGGCCAGGTGTTTGTGTCGGCCACTAGGGTCGCTTAGCTTAGTCACACAGCTACCTCATTGCGCCTCTTTTTTTCTTTGCGTCATGTGCTGTTTGGGGAGTATTTTTTTGAAGGGCCATCCTGCCTGACACTGCAGTGCCACTCCTAGATGGGCCAGGTGTTTGTGTCGGCCACTTGGGTCGCTTAGCTTAGTCACACAGCTACCTCATTGCGCCTCTTTTTTTCTTTGCGTCATGTGCTGTTTGGGGAGTATTTTTTTGAAGGGCCATCCTGCGTGACACTGCAGTGCCACTCCTAGATGGGCCAGGTGTTTGTGTCGGCCACTAGGGTCGCTTAGCTTAGCCATCCAGCGACCTCGGTGCAAATTTTAGGACTAAAAATAATATTGTGAGGTGTGAGGTGTTCAGAATAGACTGGAAATGAGTGTAAATTATGGTTATTGAGGTTAATAATACTATGGGATCAAAATGACCCCCAAATTCTATGATTTAAGCTGTTTTTTTTTAGGGTTTTTTGAAAAAAACACCCGAATCCAAAACACAACCGAATCCGACAAAAAAAATTCGGTGAGGTTTTGCCAAAACGCGTTCGAACCCAAAACACGGCCGTGGAACCGAACCCAAAACCAAAACACAAAACCCGAAAAATTTCCGGTGCACATCACTAACACCCATAAAACGGCCAGTTTCCGCCCAGAAACACCCACTTCCTGTCAATCACACTACGATCACCAGAACGAAGAAAAAACCTTGTAATGCCGTGAGTAAAATACCTAACTTAATAGCAAATTTACTTGGCGCAGTCGCCCTGCGGACATTGCGCATGCGCATTAGCGACTGATCGCTCCGTTGCGAAAAAAAAATAACGAGCGCTCAACTCGGAATGACCACCATTGTGTCATGTATACCTGCATGCTTTTGCTATTTCATAGAGTAAGGGAAAAACAACTGTGAAAACAGAGACATGGGGGTCATTCAGAGTTGATCGCTCGCTGCCGTTCGCAGCGCAGCAATCAAGCTAAAAATCAACATTTCTGCGCCTGCGTATGCCCCGCAATGCGCACGCGCAATGTACGGGTACAAAGCCCTTTGAGGTTTTGCACTGGTTCTAGTTAAGTTTTCTTTCGCACTGGTGGCCGCTAGAAGATTGACAGGAAGGGGGCGTTTCTGGGTGGCAACTGACCGTTTTCAGGGAGTGTTTGCAAAAACGCAGGCGTGGCTGGACGTTCGCTGGGCGGGTGTATTACGTCAAATGCGGACACGAATAGGCTGAAGTGATTGCAAGCGCTGAGTAGGTTCAGAGCTACTCAGAAACTGCACAAACTGTTTTTGCAGAGCTCGGCTGCACATGCGTTCACACTTCTGCTAAGCTAAAATACACTCCCCAGTTGGCGACGGCATAGCGTTTGCACGGCTGCTAAAACTAGCCAGCGAGTGATCAACTCGGAATGAGGGCCATTATTGCTTATTCTACAAATATATTCTAAAATGGCCTGGCCAGATTTGTTGGTACCCCTTAGAAAAGATAATAACCAAATGGATTATAGTGATATTTCAAACTAATTGCTTTCTTGAATAAGCAGCAAACAGGTCAATCTTCTAATCAGTCATTCAGCCTATTAAAAAGGACAGAAGTTGACACTTTCCTTTCTTGTATCACCGTGTGCACCACCCTGAATATCGACCAAAGTAAGCAAAGGAGATAGCTGATTGAGGAGATCAGAAAGTAAATTATAGACACACACATTATATGTAGAGACTATAAGACCATGTCTAAGTAGTTTGATGTTCCTCTTACTGTAGCTGCAAATATTATTAAGATATTTTAAGTCCATTGGACTACAGCCAACGTCTCTGAAAGAGGCTGCAAGAGGAAAATTCAAATTCCACTCCAGATTAAACAGAATGATAGTGAGAATGGTAAAAAAAATAAACTCAAAGGTCAACGTATGTCAGTGTCTGATAGCACTGTCCAACGCTTTTTGAGTGACAGTGGGCTCAATGGTAGAAGACAATATAGGACCTCACAACATTAAAAACCTATACTGGAATTTTCTAAAATCATATTGAAATGGGGAATGATTTAGAGATGGATGGAAATGCAATGCTGCATGCAAGCAGCACTGTATTTCCATCCAAACTAAATGATGGAAATGCAGGAGACATCACAGTGGAATAGACGCCTCCTGCATGTTGCTGCGATCCCAGCACTGTGACCGATGTCACAAGCAGGAATCCAACATCGCGACCATTCCACGCAGATGGCCAGCTGAGTAAATTTCAGCTTACTCAGCTGGCCCACGGAAGTTGGAGCTGCAAGGCCAGGAAGTCTGCTTGGTAATACGAAGACCCCTGGAACTCCCCTCCCAGAAAACGGGGCGAATAATTGTTAATGATATAATTGCACAGTGTGTATGCTCTATGTCGGCAGCCCGGGAAAGGAGGGAAAACACTGTACGATATCGCTCATGGAGTGTATTGCACAGTGTGTACCCACCTTTACTGCTTGTCTTGAACTCTCCAGTGTTCGCCAGCTCATACATAGGAACCCAGTCAAAGGGTTACATCCTGCAGTGAAGCCCAAACCCCCTTGCAGGGATCTCTGGTGAAGGCCACTGATATGTTAGACTTTGTATACCTGCTCTGGGTTTACACTAGAGATGAGCGCCTGAAATTTTTCGGGTTTTGTGTTTTGGTTTTGGGTTCGGTTCCGCGGCCGTGTTTTGGGTTCGAACGCGTTTTGGCAAAACCTCACCGAATTTTTTTTGTCGGATTCGGGTGTGTTTTGGATTCGGGTGTTTTTTTCAAAAAACACTAAAAAAACAGCTTAAATCATAGAATTTGGGGGTCATTTTGATCCCAAAGTATTATTAACCTCAAAAACCATAATTTACACTCATTTTCAGTCTATTCTGAATACCTCACACCTCACAATATTATTTTTAGTCCTAAAATTTGCACCGAGGTCGCTGTGTGAGTAAGATAAGCGACCCTAGTGGCCGACACAAACACCGGGCCCATCTAGGAGTGGCACTGCAGTGTCACGCAGGATGTCCCTTCCAAAAAAACCTCCCCAAACAGCACATGACGCAAAGAAAAAAAGAGGCGCAATGAGGTAGCTGTGTGAGTAAGATTAGCGACCCTAGTGGCCGACACAAACACCGGGCCCATCTAGGAGTGGCACTGCAGTGTCACGCAGGATGGCCCTTCCAAAAAACCCTCCCCAAACAGCACATGACGCAAAGAAAAAAAGAGGCGCAATGAGGTAGCTGTGTGAGTAAGATTAGCGACCCTAGTGGCCGACACAAACACCGGGCCCATCTAGGAGTGGCACTGCAGTGTCACGCAGGATGTCCCTTCCAAAAAACCCTCCCCAAACAGCACATGACGCAAAGAAAAAAAGAGGCGCAATGAGGTAGCTGTGTGAGTAAGATTAGCGACCCTAGTGGCCGACACAAACACCGGGCCCATCTAGGAGTGGCACTGCAGTGTCACGCAGGATGTCCCTTCCAAAAAACCCTCCCCAAACAGCACATGACGCAAAGAAAAAAAGAGGCGCAATGAGGTAGCTGACTGTGTGAGTAAGATTAGCGACCCTAGTGGCCGACACAAACACCGGGCCCATCTAGGAGTGGCACTGCAGTGTCACGCAGGATGTCCCTTCCAAAAAACCCTCCCCAATCAGCACATGATGCAAAGAAAAAGAAAAGAAAAAAGAGGTGCAAGATGGAATTGTCCTTGGGCCCTCCCACCCACCCTTATGTTGTATAAACAAAACAGGACATGCACACTTTAACCAACCCATCATTTCAGTGACAGGGTCTGCCACACGACTGTGACTGATATGACGGGTTGGTTTGGACCCCCCCCAAAAAAGAAGCAATTAATCTCTCCTTGCACAAACTGGCTCTACAGAGGCAAGATGTCCACCTCATCTTCACCCTCCGATATATCACCGTGTACATCCCCCTCCTCACAGATTATCAATTCGTCCCCACTGGAATCCACCATCTCAGCTCCCTGTGTACTTTGTGGAGGCAATTGCTGCTGGTCAATGTCTCCGCGGAGGAATTGATTATAATTCATTTTAATGAACATCATCTTCTCCACATTTTCTGGATGTAACCTCGTACGCCAATTGCTGACAAGGTGAGCGGCGGCACTAAACACTCTTTCGGAGTACACACTTGTGGGAGGGCAACTTAGGTAGAATAAAGCCAGTTTGTGCAAGGGCCTCCAAATTGCCTCTTTTTCCTGCCAGTATAAGTACGGACTGTGTGACGTGCCTACTTGGATGCGGTCACTCATATAATCCTCCACCATTCTATCAATGTTGAGAGAATCATATGCAGTGACAGTAGACGACATGTCCGTAATCGTTGTCAGGTCCTTCAGTCCGGACCAGATGTCAGCATCAGCAGTCGCTCCAGACTGCCCTGCATCACCGCCAGCGGGTGGGCTCGGAATTCTGAGCCTTTTCCTCGCACCCCCAGTTGCGGGAGAATGTGAAGGAGGAGATGTTGACAGGTCGCGTTCCGCTTGACTTGACAATTTTGTCACCAGCAGGTCTTTCAACCCCAGCAGACTTGTGTCTGCCGGAAAGAGAGATCCAAGGTAGGCTTTAAATCTAGGATCGAGCACGGTGGCCAAAATGTAGTGCTCTGATTTCAACAGATTGACCACCCGTGAATCCTTGTTAAGCGAATTAAGGGCTGCATCCACAAGTCCCACATGCCTAGCGGAATCGCTCCCTTTTAGCTCCTTCTTCAATGCCTCCAGCTTCTTCTGCAAAAGCCTGATGAGGGGAATGACCTGACTCAGGCTGGCAGTGTCTGAACTGACTTCACGTGTGGCAAGTTCAAAGGGCATCAGAACCTTGCACAACGTTGAAATCATTCTCCACTGCACTTGAGACAGGTGCATTCCACCTCCTATATCGTGCTCAATTGTATAGGCTTGAATGGCCTTTTGCTGCTCCTCCAACCTCTGAAGCATATAGAGGGTTGAATTCCACCTCGTTACCACTTCTTGCTTCAGATGATGGCAGGGCAGGTTCAGTAGTTTTTGGTGGTGCTCCAGTCTTCTGTACGTGGTGCCTGTACGCCGAAAGTGTCCCGCAATTCTTCTGGCCACCGACAGCATCTCTTGCACGCCCCTGTCGTTTTTTAAAAAATTCTGCACCACCAAATTCAAGGTATGTGCAAAACATGGGACGTGCTGGAATTTGCCCATATTTAATGCACACACAATATTGCTGGCGTTGTCCGATGCCACAAATCCACAGGAGAGTCCAATTGGGGTAAGCCATTCCGCGATGATCTTCCTCAGTTGCCGTAAGAGGTTTTCAGCTGTGTGCGTATTCTGGAAAGCGGTGATACAAAGCGTAGCCTGCCTAGGAAAGAGTTGGCGTTTGCGAGATGCTGCTACTGGTGCCGCCGCTGCTGTTCTTGCGGCGGGAGTCCATACATCTGCCCAGTGGGCTGTCACAGTCATATAGTCCTGACCCTGCCCTGCTCCACTTGTCCACATGTCCGTGGTTAAGTGGACATTGGGTACAACTGCATTTTTTAGGACACTGGTGAGTCTTTTTCTGACGTCCGTGTACATTCTCGGTATCGCCTGCCTAGAGAAGTGGAACCTAGATGGTATTTGGTAACGGGGGCACACTGCCTCAATAAATTGTCTAGTTCCCTGTGAACTAACGGCGGATACCGGACGCACGTCTAACACCAACATAGTTGTCAAGGCCTCAGTTATCCGCTTTGCAGTAGGATGACTGCTGTGATATTTCATCTTCCTCGCAAAGGACTGTTGAACAGTCAATTGCTTACTGGAAGTAGTACAAGTGGGCTTACGACTTCCCCTCTGGGATGACCATCGACTCCCAGCGGCAACAACAGCAGCGCCAGCAGCAGTAGGCGTTACACGCAAGGATGCATCGGAGGAATCCCAGGCAGGAGAGGACTCGTCAGAATTGCCAGTGACATGGCCTGCAGGACTATTGGCATTCCTGGGGAAGGAGGAAATTGACACTGAGGGAGTTGGTGGGGTGGTTTGCGTGAGCTTGGTTACAAGAGGAAGGGATTTACTGGTCAGTGGACTGCTTCCGCTGTCACCCAAAGTTTTTGAACTTGTCACTGACTTATTATGAATGCGCTGCAGGTGACGTATAAGGGAGGATGTTCCGAGGTGGTTAACGTCCTTACCCCTACTTATTACAGCTTGACAAAGGGAACACACGGCTTGACACCTGTTGTCCGCATTTCTGGTGAAATACCTCCACACCGAAGAGCTGATTTTTTTGGTATTTTCACCTGGCATGTCAACGGCCATATTCCTCCCACGGACAACAGGTGTCTCCCCGGGTGCCTGACTTAAACAAACCACCTCACCATCAGAATCCTCCTGGTCAATTTCCTCCCCAGCGCCAGCAACACCCATATCCTCCTCATCCTGGTGTACTTCAACACTGACATCTTCAATCTGACTATCAGGAACTGGACTGCGGGTGCTCCTTCCAGCACTTGCAGGGGGCGTGCAAATGGTGGAAGGCGCATGCTCTTCACGTCCAGTGTTGGGAAGGTCAGGCATCGCAACCGACACAATTGGACTCTCCTTGTGGATTTGGGATTTCGAAGAATGCACAGTTCTTTGCTGTGCTGCTTTTGCCAGCTTGAGTCTTTTCATTTTTCTAGCGAGAGGCTGAGTGCTTCCATCCTCATGTGAAGCTGAACCACTAGCCATGAACATAGGCCAGGGCCTCAGCCGTTCCTTGCCACTCCGTGTGGTAAATGGCATATTGGCAAGTTTACGCTTCTCCTCCGACAATTTTATTTTAGGTTTTGGAGTCCTTTTTTTTCTGATATTTGGTGTTTTGGATTTGACATGCTCTGTACTATGACATTGGGCATCGGCCTTGGCAGACGACGTTGCTGGCATTTCATCATCTCGGCCATGACTAGTGGCAGCAGCTTCAGCACGAGGTGGAAGTGGATCTTGATCTTTCCCTAATTTTGGAACCTCAACATTTTTGTTCTCCATATTTTAATAGGCACAACTAAAAGGCACCTCAGGTAAACAATGGAGATGGATACTAGTATACAATTATGGACTGCCTGCCGACTGCAGACACAGAGGTAGCCACAGCCGTGAACTACCGTACTGTACTGTGTCTGCAGCTAATATAGACTGGTTGATAAAGAGAAGATGTCTATGTAACTATGTATGTATAAAGAAGACTGAAAAAAATCCACGGTTAGGTGGTATACAATTATGGACGGACTGCCTGCCGAGTGCAGACACAGAGGTAGCCACAGCCGTGAACTACCGTACTGTACTGTGTCTGCAGCTAATATAGACTGGTTGATAAAGAGAAGATGTCTATGTAACTATGTATGTATAAAGAAGAATGAAAAAAAACCACGGTTAGGTGGTATACAATTATGGACGGACTGCCTGCCGAGTGCAGACACAGAGGTAGCCACAGCCGTGAACTACCGTACTGTACTGTGTCTGCAGCTAATATAGACTGGTTGATAAAGAGAAGATGTCTATGTAACTATGTATGTATAAAGAAGAATGAAAAAAATCCACGGTTAGGTGGTATTACAATTATGGACGGACTGCCTGCCGAGTGCAGAGACACAGAGGTAGCCACAGCCGTGAACTACCGTACTGTGTCTGCTGCGACTGGATGATAAATGATATAAAAAATATATATATATCACTACTGCAGCCGGACAGGTATATATTATATATTATATAATGACGGACCTGCTGGACACTGTCTGTCAGCAGAATGAGTTTTATTTTTATAGAATTAAAAAAAAAAAAACACACACACAAGTGAAGTCACACGATGAGTGTTTAACTTTTTCAGGCAATCACAATATAAGTATACTACTAACTATACTGGTGGTCAGTGTGGTCAGGTCACTGGTCAGTCACACTGGCAGTGGCACTCCTGCAGCAAAAGTGTGCACTGTTTAATTTTAATATAATATGTACTCCTGGCTCCTGCTATAACCTATAACTGGCACTGCAGTAGTGCTCCCCAGTCTCCCCCACAATTATAAGCTGTGTGAGCTGAGCAGTCAGACAGATATATAATATATATAGATGATGCAGCACACTGGCCTGAGCCTGAGCAGTGCACACAGATATGGTATGTGACTGACTGAGTCACTGTGTGTATCGCTTTTTTCAGGCAGAGAACGGATATATTAAATAAACTGCACTGTGTGTCTGGTGGTCACTCACTATATAATATATTATGTACTCCTGGCTCCTGCTATAACCTATAACTGGCACTGCAGTAGTGCTCCCCAGTCTCCCCCACAATTATAAGCTGTGTGAGCTGAGCAGTCAGACAGATATATATAATATTATATATAGATAATAGATGATGCAGCACACTGGCCTGAGCCTGAGCAGTGCACACAGATATGGTATGTGACTGACTGAGTCACTGTGTGTATCGCTTTTTTCAGGCAGAGAACGGATATATTAAATAAACTGCACTGTGTGTCTGGTGGTCACTCACTATATAATATATTATGTACTCCTGGCTCCTGCTATAACCTATAACTGGCACTGCAGTAGTGCTCCCCAGTCTCCCCCACAATTATAAGCTGTGTGAGCTGAGCAGTCAGACAGATATATATAATATTATATATAGATAATAGATGATGCAGCACACTGGCCTGAGCCTGAGCAGTGCACACAGATATGGTATGTGACTGACTGAGTCACTGTGTGTATCGCTTTTTTCAGGCAGAGAACGGATATATTAAATAAACTGCACTGTGTGTCTGGTGGTCACTCACTATATAATATATTATGTACTCCTGGCTCCTGCTATAACCTATAACTGGCACTGCAGTAGTGCTCCCCAGTCTCCCCCACAATTATAAGCTGTGTGAGCTGAGCAGTCAGACAGATATATATAATATTATATATAGATAATAGATGATGCAGCACACTGGCCTGAGCCTGAGCAGTGCACACAGATATGGTATGTGACTGACTGAGTCACTGTGTGTATCGCTTTTTTCAGGCAGAGAACGGATATATTAAATAAACTGCACTGTGTGTCTGGTGGTCACTCACTATATAATATATTATGTACTCCTGGCTCCTGCTATAACCTATAACTGGCACTGCAGTAGTGCTCCCCAGTCTCCCCCACAATTATAAGCTGTGTGAGCTGAGCAGTCAGACAGATATATATAATATTATATATAGATAATAGATGATGCAGCACACTGGCCTGAGCCTGAGCAGTGCACACAGATATGGTATGTGACTGACTGAGTCACTGTGTGTATCGCTTTTTTCAGGCAGAGAACGGATATATTAAATAAACTGCACTGTGTGTCTGGTGGTCACTCACTATATAATATATTATGTACTCCTGGCTCCTGCTATAACCTATAACTGGCACTGCAGTAGTGCTCCCCAGTCTCCCCCACAATTATAAGCTGTGTGAGCTGAGCAGTCAGACAGATATATATAATATTATATATAGATAATAGATGATGCAGCACACTGGCCTGAGCCTGAGCAGTGCACACAGATATGGTATGTGACTGAGTCACTGTGTGCTGTGTATCGCTTTTTTCAGGCAGAGAACGGATTATAAAGTAAACTGCACTGTCCTCACTAGTAAACTCTCTCCACTCAGTCTCTACACTTCTACAGTAACAGTACTCCTCCTAGTCAGCTCCAGTAAATCTCTCTCAGTCTCTTATAATCTAAATGGAGAGGACGCCAGCCACGTCCTCTCCCTATCAATCTCAATGCACGTGTGAAAATGGCGGCGACGCGCGGCTCCTTATATAGAATCCGAGTCTCGCGATAGAATCCGAGCCTCGCGAGAATCCGACAGCGTCATGATGACGTTCGGGCGCGCTCGGGTTAACCGAGCAAGGCGGGAAGATCCGAGTCGCTCGGACCCGTGAAAAAAAACATGAAGTTCTAGCGGGTTCGGATTCAGAGAAACCGAACCCGCTCATCTCTAGTTTACACCAATCCTACTAATACAGTTAGTATATTATCTCAGCAAGAATTGTGACATGTTCAGCTTCCTGGTCCTGACTTGTTAGGGGGCATGCCCAGTGTGCGTTAGTGTTCTGCTGTGGCATTGGTAGAGTGCACATGTTATTCTGGCCCAATTGTATTAAACCTTGAAAAGTAATAAAGTGGAGACAGATAAAGAGTGATAAATGATCAGCCAATCAGCTTCCTAACTGCCATGTCACAGGCTGTGTTTGAAAAAATGACAGTTAGAAGCTGATTGGTTTGTCATTTATCACTCTTTATACATCTCCACTTTAACACTTTTTAAGGTTTAATACATTTGGGCCTCTTTGTGTCATGACAAAGCCATCTAGAATGGAAAATTAGGGAATACTTCCATAAGATGGAGTGCTAGTAGATACTAAGGTGGCAAATCCCAGGATCGAGATCAATGGGATCCCGGCCTAAAATTGTCCGGGATTCCCATCCCGGGGATTTTCGGATTTGGAAGCTCCTTTTGTTTTTTCCATGCCGGGCAGCGTTGTGCCTCCTCAGGAGGCTCAGATGCTGCCCGGATCCCCCTGCTCACCTCCCTCTCGCTCCGGCCTCACCGCCGCCCTGCACTGCCCGCCCAGCCGCCAGACCTCACCGCCGCCCTGCACTGGCCGGCAGACTTTAAAGCAAGTGGCCCCCCCTCCCTCCCGTCCAGATTAGGTGAATTATCTAGGCTGGTCAGGGCAGTGGGGGTGGGACACATTGAAAAGCAGCCAATCCTGGGTATCCCGCAAATCCCGGGATTGACCATTTTTCAATCCCGATACCCGGGATTGAAAAAATGGCACGGGATTGTCCACCCTAGCAGATACAGGTTTCTTCTCCGATGTAGGAATAAACTGTTCTTTCCAATTACATTTTTCCTCCTCCCTAGTATTTGTTTCATTCTAATTTTGACTAACTTTGTATTTACGCTTAGGCACATGTTCACTTACAGTATACTGTACTTTGTATATTAATATTGAGCTCACATAATTTTTTTTTTAAAAACCAGGGAATCCATGTGACCAAACATCCACCCTGTACTATTTTGAAGGTGCTAAATAAAGTAAAATGATGAACAAACATATCTCCAATTATCCTGTGAGCTACTGTATAGTGCATTGAACATGCGCTGTAGAAATTTTCTGTGTAATTAATAGGAATCTGCATTGGGAAAATCAGGACAAATGGAAAACCTAGTCATATATCAACTATTGTACTTCTTATGAATTGACACTGACAGTCACATAAAACTTTGAACTCATTTATGAGTTCACCATAAAACCTAATAAATTAATATCTATTAGTTCAATTAAACTGTCTTTATATAATTATTCCCTTTGTTCCTGTAACTCCCCATTCACCAGTACGCATTCCCAGCTTTTAATATTTCCAAGAATAAAATTTGATTAAAGCAGAACTTTTTAGACATAAGTGAATTTATTTCTTTGCAATAAAGCAAATTTCAGTGAAGGCAGGGGTGAATGTATCCCTTCAGAATAAAACGTAATTCATTTAGGGGATTGTTAATAACTACCAACCATTTTGTTGAAATACAAGCCCCTATATGGCAGAATGTTGCCTTGCTACATAATCAGGCTTATTAATAAGGCAACTGAACACCTTATGTAATCATGCATTTTAGCACTTAGCTCCTCTCTCTATTCTGTAACTGTTATTAATCAGTGTTAAGCGCTGCATAACGTTAATAAATATCCCAGGCGTGCAATACAAAATGAAAACTCCAGACAGCTGAGGGATAGATTTAACAATCATGCAGTTAGTTAAAAGTCAGAGGCCGAGGCTCTTGGTGAATGACTTTTGGTATGAATGGGTTAAGGGTAAGGCTTGCTTGCTCCTAATAATGTTTCAGTGTATTGGGATTTGGTGTTAATCTATAGCCTATTGCAGTCAGGGCCAGCTCTACCATTAATCAGCTTTAGTCAGCTGCCTAAAGCGTTAGATTCCAGGGGGCATCACTGAGTCTGTCTATTGTAAAGACAATTGTCTCTAAGAGAGACCATTTCATACTTTTTGCAGGAAGCAGCAGTGGTACTTAGAAAATGGCGTCTCCACACTTTCATCTGAGAGTCTGGGAAGTGGGTATTGGTGATGATGGTGGGGGTGGGGGTAGGGTGTAGTTTGGGACAGTAGGCAAAAGATTTGCCTAGGGTGCCGAGAAACCTTGCACTTGCCCTGATTGCAGTAGTTCCCAAATGCGGTCTTCAAGGCACCTCAACAGTCCAGTTTTTAAGGATATCGATACTTAGGCACAGGTGAATTAGCAGTCTATGTACTAAGCCTTGGCGAGAGATAAATTGGATGGAGATAAAGTACCAACCAATCAACTCCTAACTGCCATGTTACAGGCTGTGTTTGAAAAATGACAGTTAGGAGCTGGTAAGCTGGTGCTCTCTCTCCAAGAGGTACATTTACTAATGTTTGTGTTTGGTTGAGTTGGTATTCACGGGCTTGTTTGTCCAAATTTTCCAAACACAGGAATTTACGAATGGCAAACACAGGAGTTTTCTATTGAACTTCCAAACACAGGGGCGGGATGTACTAACCTTGCGGTGTACATCCGGCCACACTTTGCATCCATACTAATCACATATGTACTAAACGGATCCCTTACACCACACAATGCAGAAAGAAGGCCCTAGGCTATAGCTGGCGTTACCCTTTGCGTCGGGGCTTTTTAGTTCATTTGGAAATGCGGTAAAAACCCAGAAAACTGGGGTTTTGCTGCATTTATTCTTTAATACATCCCTGCCACAGGCTTTCATGCAAATATGATTAAATACACCATCGGCCAAGCTTTGAAGTACTTTCCATAGATATCAATGAAACACAGGAATTTAGCAAAAATTGTGCTTGCAAACACAGGCTTAAATTTTGCAATCTCTGGCCAAAATACAAGTTTCAAATACACATCCTCTTGCTCAGCGAGTTTCACATGTGTGATCACTTAAAATTACTGTGCACACCATTATGATGGCTATAAAAGAGGAACAAGCAACTGCATCAATCATCAATTTGTTTGATTACATTATGGCAGAATACACCAGTTTGGCTTTGATGCAAAGTGTTGTGGGAATTTTGAGACTACCACCAGACTGAAAGGACCCAGGAGTAAGAAACTGAACATGCTTAGCAGGTTCTGCAGGCAGGAGCGTACCTACCGCTTGGCTAGGATGGCACCCGCCAGGGGAGCCAGCCAAGGCCGTGCAAGGTGGGGCAACACACGGCCAGGGAGTAGCTGAGCCCGTGCCCCCCACCCCACCCCTCCTACCCACCTATCGTTTCAGGGTATTTTTAATGGAGAGCAGCAGTAGCACTGCTGCTGTCTCCAGCATCTGATTTGATACATTCTGGGCACTAGGACACACCACAGCTGCAGACACCTCCGTTACACCCCGGGCTTTATTATGCTCAGGACTGGCCATCAGTGTTAGCTCTTCTAGTCTCCAGGTATCCTCTTCTCGGCACGCATGTATACAATAATATATGTATATAATATATATTTTCCATCATGTTTGCAACTCTGGTCACATCAGTAGATAGTGTGGAGATGTTTCTGTAGCTCCTGTGGCTGTATTCAGGTACGCCGACAGCTTTGCGGGGCCTCTGTAATGAAAGGCGACGCGGTCAATTAGGGGGAGGTGTGGCCAGATACTGGGGCGGATCCAGAAGAAAATGATAGGGGGGGCACCATGGAAGGGGCAAGTACATTTGCGTGCGGCTTCGGTGCATGTGAGGTGGCGCTTCTTATACAATGCCCACAGTTGTAGCGCTCATTATGCAATGTCCACTGTACTGGTAGTGCCCCTTATATAGACCCCATAGTAGTGGTGCCCCTTATGCAATGCTCGTATTGCCCCAGTAGTAATGTTGCCTGTAGTAATGTCCCCAGTCATTTGGCGCCCTAGTAGCTATGCCCCCAGTGGTAATGCCCCTGCAGTTATGACCCCAGTAGTTTACCCCCCCTTTAGTTTAGCCTCCCAGTGGTAATGCCCCCAGTAGTTTGCCTGCTTGTAGTTTAGCCACCAGTAATAATGCCCCCCTGTAGTTTGCCCCATTGTAGTTTAGCCCCTGTAGTTATGCCCCCCTTGTAGTTTAGCCCCCAGTGGTACTGCCCCCAGTAGTTTGGCCCCTGTAGTAATCCCCCAGTAGTTTGGCCCCTGTAGTTTAGCCCCCAAGTAGTAATGCCCCTGTAGTTAAGCCGCCAGTAGTAATGCCCTCCTGTAGTATGCCCCCAGTAGTTAGCCCCTTTATAGTTGGCCCCCAGTAATAATGTCCCCCAGAAGTTTGCCCCCAATAGATGCCCCCAGTAATAATGTCCCACAGTAGTTTGCCCCCAGTAATAATGTCCTCCAGTAGTTTGCTCCCAGTAGTAATGCCCCCTAGGAGGTTGCCCCCAATAGATGACTCCCCAGTAGATGCTCCCCCAATAATAATGCCCCCAGTAGAAATGCCCCCCCCCACCCAGTAGTAATGTCCCTTGTTGATGCCCCCAGTAGTAATGCCCCCAGTAGATGCTCCCCCAGTAATAATGCCCCCCCAGTAGTAATGCCCCTTGTTGATGCCCCCAGTAGTAATGTCCCCCCCGTAGTTTGCCCCCAGTAGATGCCCCCGCTGCACCGAAGAAGACAAAACACAACATACTTACCAAGCCCCGTTCCCGCTTCCAGATCTCTGCAGTCCTCCTCCTCTCTTGGCGTCCTCTCCTTAGCACTATAAGAGAGACGTCATGACTGACGTCTCTCCCATAGCGCACGCCGCACAGTTACAGCGTCGGAAGCCGTAGCTCAGTACTGAGCTCCGGCCTCTGGCTACCGCTGTGCAGGGAGACGGGCGCCCGCTGGTAACACAATCTCAGCGGGCGCCCGTCATCTCCCTGTGCGGCGCCAGGGGGATGACGATGGAGGTACGGGGGACGGAGGCCACAAACGACAGGGGGGGCACGGGCCCGAGTGCCCTTCCCCCTGGATCCGCCACTGGGTAGGGATATTCAGCAGGGGTGGTTCAAGAATTCAATCATAAAATATTATATGCAGTGAAAAGTATCAATTAAACATTCAAGGATGGACATAGACAACAAATAGGCAGAAGGATAGCCATGTTTTTTAAAAAATCCAAAAAACATGCTCATCACTGCAATGAAAAGCCATACACATGTTGCCTAACTGGCAATTACAAAAGTAAAACCAAAATAACAGGCATCAGACGCAATTAGAGATGTGCACCGGAGATTTTTCTGGTTTTGTGTTTTGGTTTTGGATTCGGACGCGTTTTGGCAAAACCTCCCTGAAATTTTTTTGTCGGATTCGGGTGTGTTTTGGGTTCGGGTGTTTTTTTTCAAAACCCCCTCAAAAACAGCTTAAATCATAGAATTTGGGGGTAATTTTGATCCTATAGTATTATTAACCTCAATAACCACAATTTCCACTCCTTTCCAGTCTATTCTGAACACCTCACAATACTATTTTTAGTCCTAAAATTTGCACCAAGGTCGCTGGATGACTAAGCTAAGCGACCCAAGTGGGCGTCACAAACACCTGGCCCATCTAGGAGTGGCACTGCAGTGTCAGACAGGATGGCACTTAAAAAAATTGGCCCCAAACAGCACATGATGCAAAGAAAAGAGAAAAAGAGGTGCACTGTGGTCGCTGGACGGCTAAGCTAAGCGACACAAACACCTCAATATCACAGGAATTATTCGTTCTAATAAATGGTATTATTGGTCCAAATCACTGGAAGAAAATGACAAAATCACTGGAATTATTCGTTCTAATCAATGGTATTATTGGTCCAAATCACTGGAAGAAAATGACAAAATCACTGGAATTATTTGTTCTAATTAATGGTATTATTGGTCTAAATCACTGGAAGAAAATGACAAAATCACTGGAATTATTTGGCAAGATCACTGATATTAATTGGTAAAATCTCGCTATCGCCTGCCTAGTGTAGTGGAATCTAGATAGGATTTTGTACCGGGTCACAATAACTTCATCAATTGTCTAAATCCCACTGCACTAATGCCGGAAAACGGACACACGTCTAACAGCGCACTGATTATACTGAGAACTGATTATACTGATCACTGATGATACTACAGAGAACTGACACTGAGCAGCGAGAACAGCGCTGGACTATTGTACTGTAGTATACTGGTCACCACAATGCAGCACTGACTCTGAGCATAGATATTAAGCACTGATCAGGATACTAGAAGTGACACAGAGCTGCAAGATACAGCAGTAGCCTACTGTACTGCTACTGTACTATATGTATACTGCTGGTCACCAAAATGCTGCACTGTCCTATTATATACTGCTGGCATGATGGGGTCCTGCACCCCGGACCCATAGCTAGTATTAGGGACCCCCAGTGACTGAGAAGCCTTGTTGATCGGCCTGGGGGCTTAACCCTATATCAGCAGATATACGCAACTAAGATCTCCGTATTATCTGATTTTTAGGTAGTATTATTACTCACTCAGTGTGCATTAGGGAATACAAATTGTTTTTTCTTACACAGAATTACCCCTCCCTTTTAGCACCTGACTGATATTACATCTGATTGAGCAGCTTTCCAATATTTGTGCATTGTATTTAGAGAGGCATGGATGGGTCAGCATTAGGAGGGATTGCTGACTCCAGAGTGCCATTGGAGAAGCCAGGGGTGTCTCCAGGTAAGCTGGCTCTCAGATGCTGTAGGAGCCATTATCATGTGGCCTTACACTGGGCATTTAGACCCTGACATATATGTAATTATTTATGGGGTGGGTGTGGGGTGCGGTGGCCCCTGTGTCGGTATGGCTGGGCGGCTTCAGGTCGGCACACCCTAACACTTTATTAACACTCATGATTTTCCCTATCACTTTGTATATATTTTTGTATTTTAATCACACTTCACTTATATAGCACTTCTGTGCTTCTTATTAACCCTCATTAATTTTCACCTGTGTGCTGACCTGGGGTAGCCGACCTGTGCCGGCATGATGGGGTCCTGCACCCCGGACCCATACCTAGTATTAGGGACCCCCAGTGACGGAGAAGCCTTGTCGATCGGCCTGGGGGCTTAACCCTATATCTGCAGATATACGCAACTAATGGTGTGTACACACGGTGAGATTTTTTCTTAAGATTTTGACTATATAGTCAAAATCGTAAGAAAATTTAGTGCAGATCGCAAGGTAAAAGTCACCTTGCGATCCCGATGCGCGGTCCCGCCAGGTCGGCATCGCAAGAAAAGATAGACTGTGCAGGCAAGTCAATCCTTGCTAGATCGGTGTACTATCTAGTTCTTCTCACATGTCAATGACATCTCACATAAGCCAAAATCTCACATAAGCCAAAATCGTAAGCACACATAGTACAGATCTCAAGAAAAGTTAGTCAAAATCTGTCCTATCTGGCCTCCGGGGAGTTCAAGGGAAATCGCAAGTAAAAATAGGACATAGCAAGGATCTCACCGTGTGTACACACCCTAAAATCTCTGTATTATCTGATTTTTATGTAGTATTATTACTCACTCAGTGTGCATTAGGGAACACAAATTGTTTTTTCTTACACAGAATTACCCCTCCCTTTTAGCACCTGACTGATATTACATCTGATTGAGCAGCTTTCCAATATTTGTGCATTGGATTTAGAGAGGCATGGATGGGTCAGCATTAGGAGGGATTGCTGACTCCAGAGTGCCATTGGAGAAGCCAGGGGTGTCTCCAGGTAAGCTGGCTCTCAGATGCTGTAGGAGCCATTATCATTTGGCCTTACACTGGGCATTTAGACCCAGACATATATGTAATTATTTATGGGGTGGGTGTGGGGTGCGGTGGCCCCTGTGTCGGTATGGCTGGGCGGCTTCAGGTCGGCACACCCTAACACTTTATTAACACTCATGATTTTCCCTATCACTTTGTATATATTTTTGTATTTTAATCACACTTCACTTATATAGCACTTCTGTGCTTCTTATTAACCCTCATTAATTTTCACCTGTGTGCTGACCTGGGGTAGCCGACCTGTGCCGGCATGATGGGGTCCTGCACCCCGGACCCATACCTAGTATTAGGGACCCCCAGTGACGGAGAAGCCTTGTCAATCGGCCTGGGGGCTTAACCCTATATCTGCAGATATACGCAACTAAGATCTCCGTATTATCTGATTATTATGTAGTATTATTACTCACTCAGTGTGCATTAGGGAACACAAATTGTTTTTTCTTACACAGAATTACCCCTCCCTTTTAGCACCTGACTGATATTACATCTGATTGAGCAGCTTTCCAATATTTGTGCATTCTATTATATACTGCTCACAACAATGCAGCACAGATATGGAATGGATACTTGCAGTGACACAGAGCTGCAAGATACAGCAATGGCCTACTGTACTGTACTACTATAATTATATACTGGTGGTCCCCACAATGCAGCGCACTGAGCACAGATATTACCAGGTGTATCTCACACAGAGGCAGAACTCTGGGAGGCAACGGAGTCATCTGCCGCCGGGCTCCTGCTCTGAAGGGGGGGCACCTCTCCTCCCATTCTGTGACACCATTGAATTAAGTTAATTAAGAGTTGCCGCCATCTTTTCAGTGGCCAACTTCCTCACTGGTCCCTGCACCCTACAAATCACACCCTCTGTATTATACTGTAGATACACATTTTACAAGTGTCATACCCGGGATTAGAAACCACAACCTAATACACTGACAACAGACACCTTACTGATGAAGCTACTTGCTCCTTTTATAGGAAATATGAAAATTTTAACTATATGAAGATACTTCTCTGACAATTACACATAACTTCATATAGTTAGAATTCGAATTCTTCCTGTACAGGAGCAAATAGCTCTATCAGTAAAGTGTCTGCTGTGATCGTAACAGGTCACGGGTTCTAATCCTGGGTATGACTGCTAAGAAATGTGTGATTTAAAATAAAAGACAATTAAATGTATACAGTACATCATTTTTTTTCAGAACAACACACACACACACACACACACACTCACACACGCACACGCACACACACACACGCACACACCTTAATATAGGAAATAGGGGGCACCAATATTTATCTTGCCTCCGGGCAACTGGGATGAATTTACGCCACTGATATCACACATCGCTCAGTACAGATTACAGGATGTATAATCACCAGGTGTATAACACACGTCGCACAGTACAGTATACAGTATGCAGCTCTGGAGGGATCAGTGTTTGGCAGGAAGGCGAGGCCTGGTCCTGGCTGCAGAGTGATAGGCGGCCGTATAGTTGCAGCCAGCTCCAAATCTGGCAGTATGTGGAGAGGGAGGGGGTGAGGGAAGGGAACGAGTGCTGGAGTGTCTGAGCGGAGGGCTTGGAAGTTCAGGGGGAGTGAGGTGGGAGCTGCTCTTCCATAGCAGCGCACAGTGGTGGTGACGGAGTCTGACAAAGGAGGGAGGAGAAGGATTGGGGCAACTGTCTGCAGGGGAGCACTGTGCCGCAGCCATCGCCTGCAGGGGGAGTGGAGGGAAACACATCCTATCTGCCCCAGATAAGTGACTTCTGATCAGAGCAATTGAGGGTCGGAGTTTTTCTGAAAGGTGGAAAGGAAGGGGTTCTTTTTCATGTAGACTGGAAGGACTACAACAAACTTGGATTGACTACACTTTTCACCCTAGTTTAGCAGCCCTGCTGCCCTTTAATACACAGATGAATGAAGACTCCATTTGGAAAGGCGGCCGCTCAGCGATCAAGAGCTGATGCAGCAAATGCAGGTGTTTCTGCAAATATGATGAAGAAAAGAACATCTCATAAGAAACATCGAAACAATATGGGACCAAGTAAACCAATCTCCCAGCCAAGGCGAAATATTGTAGGCTGTAGAATACAGCATCGGTGGAATGAGGGCAGTGGGCCAATAACCCAGTGGAAAGGAACAGTTCTGGATCAAGTACCAGTGAATCCCTCCCTCTATCTTATAAAGTATGATGGATTTGATTGTGTCTATGGACTTGAGCTTCACAAGGATGAAAGGGTGTCTGCTCTTGAAGTTCTACCAGACAGAGTTGCCTCATCCTGAATCAGCGATGCCTATTTGGCTGACACAATGATTGGTAAAGCAGTGGAGCATATGTTTGAAACAGAGGATGGTTCCAAGGATGAGTGGCGAGGGATGGTATTAGCACGAGCACCTATTATGAACACATGGTTTTATTATTATATAACCTATGAAAAGGACCCAGTCTTATATATGTATCAACTTTTAGATGACTATAAAGAAGGAGATTTTCGGATCATGCCAGACTCAAATGATTCCCCTCCAGCTGAAAGAGAACCAGGGGAGGTTATGGACAGCCTGGTGGGCAAGCAAGTGGAATATGCCAAAGAAGATGGCTCAAAAAGGACTGGCATGGTTATTCATCAAGTTAAAGCTAAACCATCTGTGTACTTAAGTTTGATGACGATTTCCATATTTATGTCTACGATTTGGTGAAGGCATCCTAAATGGGATTCTGTACTTTTTTTTGCCAAACGTAATCTAATGTAAACATTTGTAGAAAGTCGCTGCTTTCTGATTACAGAAATGCTAAAATATTCCTGCAAATCCACAATCCCTTCCCAGAGGAAAAAGAAATTGAGAAACCGTTGTTTGAGAACATTTGTTCTCTTTAACTTACAAAGGAACAAACCACTTTCCAAGAAGACTGACATTTTTGGGATTATGGAGACATAATGTTTTTGAATATAAATCCTAAAGCAGGGGTTGTATTATAGCAAAAGAGTGCAAGAGACCAGCCATGCAGTTTCTGAAATATTATGACAAAATGGTACTGTATTTCATAAGCACTCATTCCTAACTCTGTTAAGTACTGTTTGGTATACTGTATCTGGCTTCCATGAGGTAGTTGTCCATTATTTCAGCTTCCATTGACCTTTTTGAAAGCGATAGAAGTTATCGATTCTTTATTTTTATTTTCCCCTATTTTTAATTTTCTCCTGCATAGCCCAGTAAAATGTTGCAATGTTAAGTATTGACTTGTGCCTTCTGGGGGTCCACTTCTTCACTAAACCCAGCCAAATCTCATCCTAACCCTCTGTTCCACATTCTCTATGTACCCCATCTGTGTCACCCATGTCTGTCTACCCCTCCCCTTTATATTGCAAGCTCTCACGAGCATGGCCCTCTTCCCTCATGTGCTTATCCTTTGTCTTACTTTAATAATCTTCAACTGTACCACATCCAGCAGTCTTCTGCCACCTGATACTTATTCCAGTGTCATCTGCTGATGTAACTATGTTTATTTACTAGAGATGAGCGAGTTCGGTTCTCCGAGATCCGAACCCCCCCGAACTTCACCCATTTTACACAGTTCCGAGGCAGCCTCGGATCTTCCCGCCTTGCTCGGTTAACCCGAACGCGCCCGAACGTCATCATCCCGCTGTCGGATTCTCTCGAGATTCGTATTCTATATAAAGAGCCGCGCGTTGCCGCCATTTTCACTCGTGCATTGGAGATTGAACAGAGAGGATGTGGCTGCGTTCTCTCCCTGAAAAGCTCCGTAATCTGTGCTCAGTGTGCTGCAAATATCTGTGCTCAGAGTGCTGAAAATATCTGTGCTCAGTGTGCTGAAAATATCTACGTTCTCTGCCTGAAAACGCTGCATATCTGTGCTCAGTGTGCTGCAAATATCTGTGCTCAGTAGTGATGAGCGGATTCGGTTTTACTCGGTTTTACTCGGTTCTCAAAACCGAATCTTATTGGCTATCCAAAACACGTGACATCAGTGAGCCAATAAGATTCGGTTTTGAGAACCGAGTAAAACCGAATCCGCTCATCACTAGTGCTCAGTGTGCTTTATTGTGTGGACTGGGGACCACCAGTATATAATTATACTTATAGTAGTACAGTAGGCCATTGCTGTATCTTGCAGCTCTGTGTCACTGCAAGTATCCATTCCATATCTGTGCAGCATTTTTGTGAGCAGTATATATAGTATTAGAGTGCAGCATTTTGGTGACCCAACAGTATATAGTTGTGTACAGTAGGCCATTGCTGTATCTTCAGCTCTGTGTCACTGCAAGTATCCATTCCATATCTGTGCAGCATTTTTGTGAGCAGTATATATATATATATGGTATTACAGTGCAGCATTTTGGTGACCCAACAGTATATAGTTGTGTACAGTAGGCCATTGCTGTATCTTGCAGCTCTGTGTCACTGTGCTGCATTTTTGTGAGCATATCTGTGCTGCATTTTTGTGAGCAGTATATATAGTATTACAGTGCAGCATTTTGGTGACCAACAGTATACATATATAGTACAGTACAGTAGGCCATTGCTATTGATATATTACTGGCATATAATTCCACACATTAAAAAATGGAGAACAAAAATGTGGAGGGAAAAATAGGGAAAGATCAAGATCCACTTCCACCTCGTGCTGAAGCTGCTGCCACTAGTCATGGCCGAGATGATGAAATGCCATCAATGTCGTCTGCCAAGGCCGATGCCCAATGTCATAGTAGAGAGCATGTAAAATCCAAAAAACTAAAGTTCAGTAAAATGACCCAAAAATCTAAATTAAAAGCGTCTGAGGAGAAGCGTAAACTTGCCAATATACCATTTACGACACGGAGTGGCAAGGAACGGCTGAGACCCTGGCCTATGTTCATGGCTAGTGGTTCAGCTTCACATGAGGATGGAAGCACTCATCCTCCCGCTAGAAAACTGAAAAGAGTTAAGATGGCAAAAGCACAGCAAAGAACTGTGCATTCGTCTAAATCACAAATCCCCAAGGAGAGTCCAATTGTGTCGGTTGCTATGCCTGACCTTCCCAACACTGGACGGGAAGGGGTGGCGCCTTCCACCATTTGCACGCCCCCTGCAAGTGCTGGAAGGAGCTCCCACAGTCCAGTTCCTGATAGTCAAATTGAAGATGTCACTTTTGAAGTACACCAGGATGAGGATATGGGTGTTGCTGGCGCTGAGGAGGAAATTGACAAGGAGGATTCTGATGGTGAGGTGGTTTATTTAAGTCAGGCACCCGGGGGAGACACCCGTTGTCTGGGGGATGAATATGGACATTGACATGCCTGGTCAAATTACAAAAAAAATCACCTCTTCGGTGTGGAATTATTTTAACAGAAATGCGGACAACAGGTGTCAAGCCGTGTGTTGCATTTGTCAAGCTGTATTAAGTAGGGGTAAGGATGTTAACCACCTAGGAACATCCTCCCTTATACGTCACCTGGAGCGCATTCATCAGAAGTCATTGACAAGTTCAAAAACTTTGGGTGACAGCGGAAGCAGTCAACTGACAACTAAATCCCTTCCTCTTGTATCCAAGCTCCTGCAAACCACACCACCAACTCCCTCAGTGTCAGGAAAGCCAATAGCCCTGCAGGCCATGTGACTGGCAAGTCTGACGAGTCCTCTCCTAACTGGGCTTCCTCCGATGGATCCTTGAGTGTAACGCCTACTGCTGCTGGCGCTGCTGTTGTTGCTGCTGGGAGTCGATCGTCATCCCAGAGGGGAAGTCGGAAGACCACTTGTACTACTTCCAGTAAGCAATTGCCTGTCCAACAGTCCTTTGCGAGGAAGATGAAATATCACAGCAGTCATCCTGCTGCAAAGCGGATTACTCAGGTCTTGGCAGCTGTGTTGGTGTTAAACGTGTGTCCGGTATCCACCGTTAATTCACAGGGAATTAGATAATTGCTTGAGGTACTGTGTCCCCGGTACCAAATACCATCTAGGTTCCACTTCTCTAGGCAGGTGATACCGAGAATGTACACAGACGTCAGAAAAAGAGTCACCAGTGTCCTAAAAAATGCAGTTGTACCAAATGTCCACTTAACCACGGACATGTGGACAAGTGGAGCAGGGCAGACTCAGGACTATATGACTGTGACAGCCCACTGGGTAGATGTATTGCCTCCCGCAACAAGAACAGCAGCGGCGGCACCAGTAGCAGCATCTCGCAAACGCCAACTCGTTCCTAGGCAGGCTACGCTTTGTATCACCACTTTCCATAAGAGGTACACAGCTGACAACCTCTTACGGAAACTGAGGAACATCATCGCAGAATTGCTTACCCCAACTGGACTCTCCTGGGGATTTGTGACATCGGACAACACCACCAATATTGTGCGTGCATTACATGTGGGCAAATTCCAGCATGTCCCATGTTTTGCACATACATTGAATTTGGTGGTGCAGAATTTTTTAAAAAACGATAGGGGCGTGCAAGAGATGCTGTTGGTGGCCCGAAGAATTGCGGGACACTTTCGGCATTCAGCCACCGCGTGCCGAAGACTGGAGCACCAGCAAACACTCCTGAACCTGCCCCGCCATCATCTGAAGCAAGAGGTGGTAACGAGGTGGAATTCAACCCTCTATATGCTTCAGAGGATGGAGGAGCAGCAAAAGTCCATTCAAGCCTATACATCTGCCTACGATATAGGCAAAGGAGAATGCACCTGACTCAAGCGCAGTGGAGAATGATTGCAACGTTGTGCAAAGTTCTGCAACCCTTTGAACTTGCCACACGTGAAGTCAGTTCAGACACTGCCAGCCTGAGTCAGGTTATTCCCCTCATCAGGCTTTTGCAGAAGCAGCTGGAGAGACTGAAGGAGGAGCTCAAACGGAGCAATTCCGCTAGGCATGTGGGACTTGTGGATGGAGCCCTTAATTCGCTTAACAAGGATTCACGGGTGGTCAATCTGTTGAAATCAGAGCACTACATTTTGGCCACCGTGCTTGATCCTAGGTTTAAATTCTACGTTGTATCTCTCTTTCCGGCAGACACAAGTCTGCACATGTTCAAAGACCTGCTGGTGAGACACTTGTCAAGTTAAGCGGAACGTGACCCGTCAACAGCTCCTCCTTCACATTCTCCCGCAACTGGGGCTGCGAGGAAAAGGCTAAGAATTCCGAGCCCACCCACTGGCGGTGATGCAGGGCAGTCTGGAGCGAGTGCTGACATCTGGTCCGGACTGAAGGACCTGCCAACGATTACTGACATGTCGTCTACTGTCACTGCATATGATTCTGTCACCACTGAAAGAATGGTGGAGGATTATATGAGTGACAGCATCCAAGTAGGCACGTCAGACAGTTCATATGTATACTGGCAGGAAAAAGTGGCAATTTGGAGGCCCTTGCACAAACTTGCTTTATTTTACCTAAGTTGCCCCCCCTCCAGTGTGTACTCCGCAAGAGTGTTTAGTGCAGCCGGTCACCTTGTCAGCAATCGGCGTACGAGGTTACTTCCAGAAAATGTGGAGAAGATGATGTTCATCAAAATGAATTATAATCAATTCCTCCGTGGAGACATTCACCAGCAATTGCCTCCAGAAAGTACACAGGGACCTGAGATGGTGGATTCCAGTGGGGACGAATTAATAATACTCTGTGAGGAGGGGGATGTATACAGTGAAAGGGGTGATGAATCGGACGATGAGGAGGAGGTGGACATCTTGCCTCTGTAGAGCCAGTTTGTGCAAGGAGAGATTGATTGCTTCTTTTTTGGTGGGGACCCAAACCAACCATTCATTTCAGCCACAGTCGTGTGGCAGACCCTGTCACTGAAATGATGGGTTTGTTAAAGTGTGAATGTCCTGTTTATACAACATAAGGGTGGGTGGGAGGGCCCAAGGACAATTCCAACTTGCACCTCTTTTTTTTTTTTTATCTCTGCATCATGTGATGTTTGGGGTTA